>NW_025933724.1:0-107203 GCF_000764305.2 Hyalella azteca
ACCGAGCTGCCAACGCCGCGTATTTACGTCTCTTGCTATCCTCCGCCGCACGAGCCGCGAACTCAGCAGAAATAGCCGAATTATTGACGTGCGACTCAGCAAAAGTGTCGACGCAGGTTGCATCCCAGCACAAACACCTCCCATTAGAAAACGGGAAAAGCGTTAAACCATCTGGTCTCCTACCATCCCCTCTGTCTACTCCAACGGGTTCAAGGCATGAAGGAATGCCAGCGCTCTGAAGAGCCCTCCTGATCACATCGTTAAGAGCCGAGTGTCTTGGATGTCGCCCAGCGCTGTACTTACAAGAAAGGCCATGCAGCCCTCGTGCATCCATCCGCTTTCCGCACCGACAAGTGTGGGGTTCGCATACATTTGCGCCGACTCGAAGAGCAATTGAGACGCGGAAGGAGTCGGGATCTAGAAGAGTTCCAAGAGCATCCGAACGAATAGCGTGAAGCCACAAGCCACTCTCTCTCTTCGCCGCCGCAAGTAGACGAGCCCTGGATATTTGGTCCGCCGCTTCCAAAAGCCGCGCTGCGGAGGCCGCGGCCACAGGCCCATCCCAAGTCCTCTGCCGGCCCAAACTCGCGTCCTCGGGCAAAACAATACCTGCGTTCCCATTGCGCCACTCACACACCGCCATCTGCAAACTGTCGTCATCCACCGCCATCTGCAAACTGTCGTGGAATAATTATACACGCACGTTGGTACTCCTGTAGCAAATTGCCGGAAGTTGGGTTAATTTCTTTCCATGCCCTCGTGTGGAAGTCCTTGTCCTTGCTCGAACTTAACCCCAGGTGTTTTCCATTTGTCCCCTGAACTTTACCTTCAAATTTATCAACATTTCAGACGTCCGTCAACGTGTCACAGGGAACGTGAAGAACGCGCGAGATCCATTACACGTTTAATTGCAGAAAGTATGAGCCAGAGTTTACGTTCGGTCGATATAATTGATTTAGGTTATCTGAAGGAAAAATTTGAAAACTGAATTCCAGATACCTCTCAGAAATTAAAATGCAGCATCTGTCAGTAAAGATCAGTTGCACGTTTATGGACAATGTGCGAATTAATTTCAAAGCGCAATTCAAGTTTTCACTTTAACTCTAGACGGTACGCGCAAAGTTGATTCTTTTCCAAGCCACAATAGAAGTATTGTTCCAAAATTTATGTCAACGATGGACCTCTATTTCTATTGGCTACTTCTTTCATTTTTGATTAGCTTGAAATTTTCTGCAGAACGGTAAAGGATTGCACGAAATTTTAATGACGAAATTTTGTTCATTCAATTAACTTCAGCTTGTGACCAAACTGAAGTGTGAGTAACATCTCGTCTCTAACACACCTGCGAGACGCAGCGGGCGTTGAAGAAGCAGGAGCTGTTCACGCGTGAACGAGTCGGCATTGACTAGGATTACCTTTATTTCTAAAAAAAAAGCATTAAGGGTTCTTGTCTGATGCTAGTATCCTCATGTAATTAATATAAAACTGAGTCTTTCATCTCGTTCCGTTTATGTTTTGTTGGTACTCAAATAAAGAACTTCTACTCAAAAAAGCTTATTTATCGGAAGAAAAAATTACATTTGCGCATGAATAATAGAAAACATTTGTTGTAGGTATAACAACAAAAGGTGGTGCAATATTGTAGGTCGTATTTCTTCTCCATCGCGTTGTACGAGTTGGTGCTCCTGAACACGTTGTTCTTGAATGGGGCACGGCTTCTTTGCCCTCAGAGAACGACTTGCTTTTGTGTCCCACTATTGGAAATTATAAATTAAAATCTTAATTTTAAAATTAAAAAAGTCTATATTAAGTTTTCGCGTTTCTTTCTGTAGAAAGTAATAGGCATATTGTGTGATTTTGACGTTTATAGCTGGGTTAGAAAGATACAGACGATGGTGACGCCTTCGTGTATTCTTGTGCAAATTTTCCCTCTATTGCTTTAAATATTTTCTTAGGCATGCTATTCACTTCGTTAAGATTGGCCCAGTCAAATTTCAAATTACAAATTAAATTACTAAGTGCATGTTAAATACTAATCTTTGAAAAATCTTAAACTTTGGGCTAATCTTGCTTTATTAACCTCATTATTTCACGCGTCAAAAGTCAACAATTCGCTGATAATGGCAGATTGCCTCTTAAGTGGACTTATCACTTAAGGTAAATTGTTTAAATCCAATTATGAATTCCTCTTGTGCACCCACAGCTTCACGATCGTCAGTGGCTGGGAGCGTACGTTGTGAGAAGTTCCTACCAACCGGAGCCTGTGCTATAGGTTTCGCCTACTTTGTGCCAGTTACCTATTTCAATAAATATATTGAACTTGTGACATAGTCACCACATAGATTTTGTTTCCAATCCATCGTTTTTGTCAGCTCCAGGAGCAAATGTGGCGAGTGGAAGTCAAAAAAATTTCTTTTTAGTTATGTTCATTCATCAGAATTTTCCAGGAAGATTACTGAATCAAAATTCACGTACTCTTTGGTCAAGTGAACTTGAGGAATTTAAAAATCACTAGATCACGAAATTATCACTTGGTCTTTAAGATCACTTGAAAAAATTTTTCATTGATGTTCATTAATGTTCTTAGCGCTTGCAATCAATTTTTCCTGCTTAGTAAATTAAATATTGGGTTTGAAATTCGTAGAATTTATTGCCAATCGCGAGGTTATGAAAAATTTACGCTCATTTGTCTTTGTTCTTTCTCCGCACGCGTGCATCTGGAAAAAAAGGCAAGGCTAGACTAAAAAATATGAAATAAGGAATGGTAATTTCATCGTCAGCTCTCAGCAGCTTTTGCTTAACTTATTCATTTACCTTAAGCAAGCAACTTGTGAGATATTTTAGATCCTATCTGTTCGTTAACAAATTTTCATTTCGTATAAAAATTGTTGTGAGTTTGTATTAGGATTACATTGTATGTAACGACAGAATTTTTATTGAAGAAAGCTATTTGGACGGTTGAGTAATATTTATAGATTCGAGTTATTAAAAACGCACGCGTTAAAAAACAACATCTTTTTAATATTACTATGCAGAATCTTTAATTAATTCAGTCATGCCATTGACAATGTGAAATTTAATGAATGCAATTCACTTATCATTCTATTATACCGAACAAAATACAATCATTCAGTTTTTGTGTACTTCAAGTTGGATTGTATCTTTTTTTTGTGCCCACCGGCAAGGAGTTCAATGGATACATGTTCAATGGAGTCAAGGAGTACACCGGAGTTCAATGCCCGCTTCCTCTGACACTTCTGGTCAAAGTTAAGGAGGTGGCCAGATGGTTGAGTATAGAGATATTGGAATAGCGAGTTGCGGGCACAAGAATTTTGCAATGTTAAGAACCAGTTCCAAGTATATTTGGTTTTATGAAGGCTGGAACCACGATTTGTATTAATATCAACTATGGAAGATCTAACTACTCTCAGGTATGCGCAACTTATTACAGCCATTACAAAAATTGTTATGTTTCTGTAATATTTAGCAGAAACAAGTGAAAGGGTTCATTAGCGCGATAGGATGTTTGTAAATGGACGAGAATGGGTAGAAGAATCGCACAAACCAACTAATTTCCATCAACTTAAACTGTTTTCTGATTTATTTAATTTCAAAGGATATTTTTGTAACTTCGTATGTTGAAATTATTTGCGCTGGCAACGTAAAATGCATTTCGTAAAATGTGACAAACTAAATTCCAAGTTAAGCGTTTCGATGGCAGTGGGTCTTGAGTATCAGTTTTAATGTATTGTGTAAAGAAGTGCAATACCTGTGTGAAGTGCAGGAGTACAATAACTCCTTATTATCCTTGGTGTATCACAATAGTTCTTGGAACTGTCGTTAGGCGAACCGAATATGATCTTTCTCAAGTGCAGATAATTAATACGAGCATAAGCAGAACTTTCTGATAACTACCTCTTGGGGATTCGTGAAAATTCCATAATTGAAAGTCTAAACAACCTGTTAAAATTCAAGAATTTGTAGCATTTCAAGGAAGTGTTATCCTGCCATGATCGAGACACTATAGTAGTGATACGTATTTTTTTAATATGTATTTTTTTATCGCGTTGTCCTAAATAAATAGTCACGCTTCTAGCGAACGGAGCAAATGTACTCTCACAGATTTCTCAGTTTAAGGTCGCCATAGACTGATTTCCTTTTATCATCCGCGTACCGCCCTAAGCTATAATATACATATGTGCGTCACGAAAATGCTCCTCTTTTCTTCAATATCTCCCTCTTTTCTCTTGCTAAGGCAGTTGAAAATACGAAAGGTATCGTGATATGTTTCCTGCGCATGCTGAATCTTTCATATAATAAGTTACATCAACCAATCCAATAGTCTTACGCAATATAAGATATTCCTGTGGGAATTTGAAGTACGCTGTTGTGCATGATCGTGGGTTGTGCAGATAAGTTACATCATAAGAAAATCGGCACAGATGTACGATACTGACGTAGGCTACACTAACTTTCCTTGGTAAGAAGAAACTGGATTATTGTATGGATTTTTTTATGGAATACGTTCTTGTGTCTATTTCTGCTGACTTTCTGTGGTATCACTTGTAAAACAAAATAATGAGTGATTTATAATCCCACCTAAAAACTTTTCAATTGTAGAAGAATAATCAAATACGAAATAATAATTGTTTTTCCTTTTTGTAGAGAGCAGAAAAGATTATTCCATAGCTATTAGAAACAATATTTTCGAGATTTCATAAAATTATAAAAACAAGCAAATTGCACTCGGCGATGCTCTACATATATCCGAGGATCTTGCATGGAACACTGGATAAAAGTCAGTTTGTAAATAACATTTTGAAAATTTGTACTATATTTTATCCCGCAATTTACTACTTATTACTGCATCGCTAACTGAACTATCACAAAGACAAACTCAGTTCTCCACTTAAACTCGTAAATAAAATAGGATGCATAAAATTTCAACTCTATTTCTCATGTTGACCTGTCCGTCACTTCAAATCGCTAACTTCGAATGAATGCATTTACAAAATTTGTTTATTTTCTGTCGAGGCTGTATTGTGATTTCCTGTATAATATTTGCACATGAATGCAGTCATAAAATGGACCTGAGACGCAGTATCGCGACCATCAACATCATAAAATGGACCTGAGACGCAGTATCGCGGCCATCAACGTCATAAAATGGACCTGAGACGCAGTATCGCGACCATCAACGTCAGCGTGCGGCATTTGTCCAGAGTTCAGCGTCCGGGCGTCGCAGGACAGAGCGGACGCAACGGCCACGAGCGTCGCGTTGGCATGCAAGGCTCGGCAGGAGGTGTTAATTCTGTCGCGCGGAGTGTCTTCTTAACATACATTGTTCTGTCGCGCGGAGTGTCTTCTTAAATCATACATTGTTCTGTCGCGCGGAGTGTCTTCTTAAATCATACATTGTTCTGTCTTGCGGAGTGTCTTCTTAAATCAAGCATTGAAAAATGGCGGGAATTGACCAGCAATGTCACCTGCGACGTCGCAGTTGGTTTATTTAGTGAATTTGTTGAAGAAAAATAGAGTTTCACGCTCGATATTCAAAATAATATTAGAATCAATTAAGATTTGCAATTTTTTTATTATTTTAATTTTTATTAGTAATATTGCTTTCTACAGAGATTCTTCTCGACCTGTTATAAATTCAGAATTATATTTTTGATTTTCAATTCATCGAATCTGATTAACATTTGAAATAAATTATCGAGAGACGTGATCAAAAGAACGTGCTGCGTTTATCCGGAATAATTGAAGCGCACGCATCACTGCTATACAACTACAGTAAGACGCAAGACGCTGCTCAGAAAACGGCAGGGAAATATATTTAGCATGATGATTGTTTTTTATGAATAAAAAAAATTCTTACGATCTCTCCTCATTTACCTCTTCAACGTTGTATAATCGTTGATCTTTCCCTCAAATAAATTTTTAGATACTTGTTTTTTTCTCTCTCTTGATTTTACTTGACATCGTTCTTATGTTGAACCATTTATAGCTGTACAATATTTGGAAATTTTCAATCTGCAGCTTCTACTCGTGTAATGTTATTATACCTTTTTCTGTCTTCGTCTCGCATGAGACGGATTTTCTTTCGTTTCATTTCTATTGTCTAACTAATATTACTAGGTAAAATATGGAACTTAATTATCAAATGTTATAAGGGTTTCTATGCTAAATTTTAATAAAAACGGTCTGTAACGCCTGCCTCAAAGGACGCTACGCCTAGAACAGTTCAGCACTAGTTACACCTCCTGACGTACTGAGCACTAGGCTTAAAAGGAGGTTCAATAATTTGTACTAATTAAGTTTCTTAGTTTAATAGTGAAGGAACTGACCAGTTGCGATTATTGAAAATATCTGAAAAAACACGAAAATGAATACATAATACAAACTTTGGCACGGTTATGACAAATGTAAGAGAATCTCAAAAAATACACCAGAAAATACACAAAAAGCTCACGAACTAGGAACAGGTAGAGCGACCCTGGTTGCGGACAGAGTAAAAGTGGCCGGCGGAGATACGGTCCGAAAATTGCTTATTCTAGCAAGTTTTGCCATATGGGCATTCCGCACTACAAAATTTCTAAATTAATGAGCTGCGGTTACACGGTCATACGGTGTTTCTTTTCACGTCCGGCCGGCCACTAGAACGCATGTGAGACTTTTTAACGGTGATTCTTCTAACAGTGCATTAATATAGAAATTATTTCATCTTATGTCTCTGACCAGCTTCATGGAGCTTACGATGAACTGAATTGTGAAGATGTTGATCAAACTTTGCTCCTAATTCTGTTGACAATTTCCACATTTTCTTTAACATGATCGCCGATGTATTCCGAATAAATTTTCAGGCCAACCAGGGCTGCTCCGCTTGTTGGAAGTTTTCCCCAAGTTCAGAATTTTGTCGTTGTTCCCACACGTGAGCTCTCAAGAAAACCATAGCTCTCCCATTGTAACCACAGCACTTCCTGTACCAGCAGTTTGTCGATTTTATAAATCCGTGTGTAATGTTTCATCAGCAAATTAAAGTCATCGAAGAACAAATTAAAACCATAAAAATGAAGCTAAAAAGTGTCGCATAGTGGTAGTATTCCAGAAGAAACACGAGCGACTTGAGCCCCCGAATTTTATTGCTTGAGTAACCGCACTCAAAAAGGCACGCAGGTCGCAGGCATTGAGATATAATAAAATTGCAAACGAGAGGCCAGTGTTGCCTCTTACAGCTTTAACTTGTATAAATTCGCCACCTCGCGGCTATCAATGTTACTCCTGTACGTCAACTGAATGTATTTTTGCTGTCAGGGTGTCGGTCTCTAGGGCCTGACCGGTTCGGTGGCGAACCGGAAAGGGATTTCTTCAAAGTGAAAAATCCCCAGAAAAAGAAATCAAACGCACTTGAAAATGGACATCGGTACAACATACTGAATAATTTTCAAGTGACCTGCGCCCAACTAAGGCAGTTGTAAATCCAATAAAATGAAATTATTGATCAAGTTCTCATTCTAAATGCGTTCACCAGCGATGTCACCTTTTTTTATTTCCCCGTGTTTATAATCGAAACAGCAAAACAGACGGGTTAATCCAATAATTATTTGAAATTAGTTTACATGAAAAAACACTGTGGACTAATTAAACACGCAGGTAGGTAGGTATTCATGTCGCGAATTAACGAAAGTTGGTGGACTTTATTTCCGTGCCTTAGTGTAAAGTAAGGTGCATGTGCCTGGTCGAACTTAACCCAGGGTCATTCCTATATGTTCCTAAAACTCAACTCTGAATAGGAAAACATCTCAAACATCCGTCAACGATCGAGTCGTAGGTTACGTGAAGAACGCGCGCTTTTGATCACATGTTTAATTGTAAAAGCTTTGCGTGAGAGAGTCTAAATTTTATTGATATAATTCATCTAGGATATTTTAAGGAAAAATAGAAAAGCCCAATGTCGATACTTCTCCATATTAAAACACAGCACCCGCTACTCCATGGATACTGAGATCAATAATTGGAGAACGTAGTCCAGGTTTTCATATGAACTCTAAACTGATCGTCCACTATTTTCTGTTTTATATTACATGCCGCTATAGAAGCATTATTCGATGTCATTATATATTAAACTGATATCAATGATGGACCACATCATTTCCATTTACATTTGCCTCTTCTGTCAATTTTATTTGATGTAAGACTGCGTTTTTTTCGCCACTCTGCAGAACAGTAAAGGATTCAATGAAATTGTAATGATGAAATACTGGTTAATTTCATCTCGCCTATCAACAAACGTTAGTTTGTGACCAAACTGAAGTGTGGGCAACACTTCGTCTCTAACTCACCTGGGAGACGCAGCGGGCGTTAAAGATGCAGGAGCTGTTCACGGGAATGAGTCGGCATTGACATGATTACATTTAATTCTAATATGAAGCAGATGTAAGCTTCGTGTTTAATACTAGTATCCTCATGTAGGTATTATTATAAAACTGAGTCTTTCATCTCGTTCCGTTTAGCGTTGTTAAAACTGAAATAAAGATAGTCAACCTCGAATGATTTTCGTTTATTTATCAGTATAAAAAATACATTCACGCATAAATATTTGCGAATTTTTGGTGAATGTACAATATAAAAATGTGGTGCAATTGTAGGTCGTATTTCTTCTCCATCGCGTTGTACGAGTTGGTGCTCCGTAACACGTTGCTCTTAAATGGAGCGCGGCTTCTTGGCCCTCAGAGAACGACTTGCTTTTGTGTCCCACAATGGCGCTTTCTTCTAACGAACAACGGACACGCGCGAGGCTGGTCGAAGTTTTTCTCTCAGATTTTAGGCTTTGGCGCTTAAGAGGTAACTTTTGATTGCTGCATTGAAAAAAACGACTTCACTTCTTCTGGCCAAGTTTCATTTATGAAAAGATATCGGCGGGAGCGACCTCGAAGCTTTCAGAATACGTTCGAGAGACACGTCAAATTCTCGAAGAAAAAAGCATTTGACTGCCGTGATGTCAATGATTGGACTGATAATCATTAATTGAATTTCACTTAAGACTGATTTACAACAAAATGGTAATGATAATAATAATAAACTGAAATTTTATAAAATCTAACATAAAGGCGTTTTTAACAATTATAGAATTATATATCTGTTTTTTTATATAATTTAAGGCACGAACTTTATTATAGGTAAATAAAATAATTTCGCAATTTTCGATGCAATTAAAATATAAGAAATTTCACCTTAATGGAAATGGGGGAAAATTTTAACAAATTGGACTAAGAAATTTAAATGACGGTATAAAGATTATAGATAGGTATATATATAATTTTCCGCCTGATACGTTTGACTTGCACCAGCTCTCTTAATATTAAAAAAGTTTGATTACTTCACTTGCCAACACTAGCTCGAGATAACCTTTATACTTTATTAGTGTAAGAAAATATTCCATAAACGATAGCAAACGTTCATCAATCTAGTAAATAAATGACACTAGATTAATTCAGCTGTTTTGATTAATGCTTCATTATAAGTAATTATTTACGAATTTTGGCTGATTTTTTAATAACGGTTTATATATAAATATATTTTATTTCTTATAGTCAATTTTCACATTTTTTTACATAAATTGAGTTACTAAACACTTTATGAGTATTATAATCATCTATTATATAGTTGTAAATGTGGATGTTTATGAAGCTTGTAATTAGAAAAAATTTAGAGTTGGCTCAGGGAGTATTTCATAATGTGGGGGGCAAGATATTTAGACTAAAAAAAGCATAAGCAAAATTGGAGTGAAAATTAAGATGTTGATTTCAATTTGGTCGGAGCCAATTTCTTCTATCAGTAGTGAATATTTTGTTTAATATTTTACAACAAGATTTCATGAGGAATTTAATGCTATAACTTCAGAGTAATGTTAGAACTATGCTAAATGTGTTCCGTGCTAAATGTATTTCATTAACTAATCATGATCATTTTAAACGGGACCAGGCGGGAACAAATAATAGTAACGGAATTAGATAGATTGAGATCTAAGAATATTCTGGATTACGCTGACAAGCAGACTGCAGAAATCAGGATTGGAAGTGCTTCTGACGAGTCAAGAAAATTATGAAAAATATTCAGTATTATCTATCTCAGACAACGCCAGATGGATCTATCTGTGTAATACTAAATAAATTTTTTTTATTCTATTAATGGTAGATCTGAACAAAAAAAAGGCCTGCGATGTTGTCAGCAATGATTTTCTAGACAATGGCTGTGTTGAATCATGAAAACATGTAAATGAGCGTCTGCTCATCAGTGCCACTCTAAATAACAAATGGTGTTTTGTTGAAACAACATCATGAAAAAATACAATCGTAACAGTAAGTTTAATAGCATTGCCTTCATTTTTGTTTCCATGCGGGGTCAGCAACTCAAAGATGGCCCGTTTTTTTGCAGTTTAGGGCCGATGGCGCGGCGCTTTTGGGCGGCCAGAGCTCGGCCCTTCATACTCTGGAGTGTGGAGGCGCGTCTGAAATGCTACAATAGCGGTCGAAAGAATTTATTCCGATTTTTCATCCCTAACCCATTTTCAGCTACTCCCAATATTGTTCTGGAAGTTGGATAGGTCTATGTTTTCTGTAGGCCAAACTTAGGTTGCAAAATAACTTTGATCATCTGCACTGTTAGAAAAAACGGTCCCACTGGCATTCTAGTGGCCGGTTGCCCCGTGAAAATAAACTGTTTCGCCATTTTTATCAGATGTTTTACGGATTTCTAGTGTTAAATTAGAATAAAAACGGCGACACGGTGCTTCTTTTCACGTGCCGACCGGTCACTGAAACGCCGGTAATACCGTTAACGGTAATTTTTATAACAGTGTGAATTCTATTGACCGCTTCAGCATGACGATGCGTAATTAATAATTTATTAAAGGTGTCTTTAAAATAGGCGCGATAGCTTGCCTCATAGAAGCGAGGCGAACAAAAGGTTCGATCCATTATAATTTTTGTGGAATTTATTACTAAGCATCAGAGATAAAGCAGATTTTTTCGTGCACAGTAGCACCATGTACTAGATTTGGGGCTTGAGAGCAGCTGAAAAATTTTTTTGCATCATTCGTGTAAATGGTGGCAAATGTGCAGTGCGGAATTTTGTTAAGATTATCTTAATGAAAGTTAATTACCAATTAAATTTGACGTTCAATAATTGATTTCAACTATTGTAACAGCGCTTCAGTAAATCCTACTATGCACTATGCGCACTGAGCAACAGACAGCTTAAATACTCGATTTATCATTTCAAGTGTTTCGCATCTTTTTTCTTTATAAACTTTCACAAATTGGATTAAAACTTTGGTGGTATTCGATCGACTTGTTTGACCAAGCCATGTGCTAGGAACCTAGATATGAACCAAGCATTTTTAATAGTGTCCTAGAAATATGCCCTTGGTAAATTTATACGAAACCGAAAGCATTCTAACTTGGAGGCGCACAGGAGTAGTCTAGCTTTAGTTAGGCTGCAGACAGGTCCGTTCTATTACAGCTTGCCAGGTATTGTGCAGTTCACCACAGAAGGTTGTTTCGAGCATCGAAGGCATCGTGATACTGAAGGCCATGGGGCCATCGCTTGATGAAGCAGCCTCGTGAACCCTTGAGTGCGGAGCGCTGAATCTCTTCAATGTAAGCCCCAATTAACGCAGCCTGCCACCTGGCCTAGGGAGCGGGAAGAGGGGAGCGACATCGCGTCTCCTATAAACAGACGTTTTCTCAGGTAAAAAACAGAGAAGTGTTGGAATTGAAGTTCTACTTGAGTTCACGGGAAGATCATAATAATTTGAGAAAAAATACGAGTTCTTTATCATTGCTTGTATCGTTGAATAATATCGAATGAAAGAAATTTGAATTAGGGTAACATGGGGCAAAGGGACCACTGCCGGTCAAACGCCCATGGCGGGCATACTCGCTAAGCATGGCAGATATTGGTCCGTGTTCTCTACCGCCGGTCGACAGTTTCACGGAGATGAAGTGTACGGATTTACGTTTTGCTAAGTGTTTGCGTTATTAAGTTATTTGTGAATAACTGTTTTAGCCCAGATAAAAGTTTTTTGCTGCCAAATAAAACTGTTTTCGATTACAGTAAATGAAGCTTTTGAAATTATTGTGAATTATACTTTGAAAGATATATTTATAGAGATAATTTTCAGATCAAGTTTAGACTATTAGCTTTTAAAATAAAATGTTGGCACGATATAAATTGAAATGATACCTAGTGGGGCAACGGGCCCATGCGTGTCACGGGGCAAAGCGCCCATGGTGGGCTCGATACCCCTCTGTGAAGTCTTGTGTTATACATCATTAGTTTTGTCTCAATGACCTTTTCAAACTATGACTAGCTTTTTTAATTATAAATTACACTTCATATTGCATGATTTTTTGATTTGCCGCCTCAAGGCAGCAGGTTTAGTTTCTAGTCATGCGTATTTATGACCCCTTATCGAGTTATTGACTCTTGCCTTTCCTAGAGTTGATTTCAGTCAACACCAATGAGCCAAAAGTTGATGAGTTCTTACGGTGTTGGCTGAAATCACGATTAGGTACGAATTCTCTGCACATAATATCTGGATTATGGACGAAACTGGAACGAAGTTTTTTTCTGATCAACTAAATATACTTTTTTCTAGTCAAGGATACATTTTTTCATGTCAAGGACGAATTTTTCATCGCAAGGATATATTTTTCAAGTCAAGGATACATATTTTTATGTCAATGAAATATTTTTCTTTACGTCTGTGATAGATTTTTTAAGCCAAGAATATATTTTTTTCAAGTTAAGGATATGATTTTTTGAGTTGTTAATAAATGAATGAATGTTATATTTTTATTAAATTTTTCTTATTTTTAACTGTAAAGTGTTGTTTTATCATTTTTAAACGAAAAATATGCAATTGTGGTAAAGGAACCAAGGGTGGGCGCCTTGCCCCAAGCCCATGGGCCCATTGCCTCAGGGGTGGGGCAAAGGGCCCATTTTGACACTTTTTACAAAAAAGTGTTTCATCAAAAATTGAATAACTCTATAGGCGTCTAATTCTCATCATACATTCTTCATTAGTTGTACCTTTAGACAAAATTAAAGAACCACCTCGTATCAATTAAAACTTCAACATTAAAAATTTAGTTTAAAAAAGGGGGGACTCGCTGCCCCATGTTATCCTACTCTGACTTCTCGGGCAGGGAATAGAAACCAATAGAAAAAATATGTAGAATCTGGTTAAACTGCATCCTTATCATGCCGATGTAAATGCAGCAAGTTTCACTTATTTATTTAAATATCAACATTCACCCGCCATGCACTGGGTGCCTAACATGAGAGGCTCGTGCAAACCTTATTAGAAGGAAGACTGTTTAGGATTAATGAACGCATCAGCGCAGGATAAGACCAATCAAATTAACGTGAGCTTCCTTGCGGGTGGTGAACAACCGAGTCTTCATAAAGCAGAATATATGAGACATACTTGCTCTAGTCATGCGCAAGCTGAGGCTACACTTCGCTGGCGTGAAAACGTTGCTCTTCCTTTCTTGCCTGGCGCGCGGAGACGTCATTTGGAGGAGAATGGTGAAGCGCCAAGTATGCAAATTAAGGCATTGGAAAATATTCCTACAAGATTCGTGTAAGAATTGACCGAATATTCTGAATTGACTCATTACATTAAGTAATGAAAGCCCCACGCTTGATTACTTCTATAGATAACTCATAGTACATTTTGTTATTAAAATGTGGTAAGCGTTGCTATCTTTAACATTTTTTATTCTGCGTGATGTGAGGACTTGCAAAAGAATATCATCAGTATAAGGGAATTCGAATTCAATTTTTTTCTTATAAACTAAGAATTTACATTTAATTTGTGCGTGAACGGATGCTCTTCTTCGTACTGAAGAAGATCCTTGAATCCTGTATAAAATTTCATGTATTAAGTAGGAAATTCTACCCCGACCTTTTTGCGCGGCAAAATCTTGAATATAGCTTCTGAGAGGCTTTCAATTAGGTTAAAGTAGAGTAATATAAAAAGTTTGGAAAGATGTAAATCTAGCTATTTCATATGCATTACAATTCCATTACGAAAATATAAGTAAATTACTGTTCGGTAAATGTACACAGGGAAGGAAGGTTCATTTTATTGGACGGCATTTTTCAAGATAGTCATTTAATTTTTATAAGGATATAACTCGTCAGGAAATCATCCTTTGCTGAAACAATTTATCGCTCATTAACTTTTCGGTTTAAATAAGCTATTTCAGGAAGGGGTTTTTAGAAGTTTTGTGCGCGGGAGACTTACCATAACAAGCTCGAGCCTCAAAAGTTTTAATTGAAACACTGTTTGATGCGGGATGCTTTATTACCAAAGCCTCCAGCTTTGTTCATTTCCAGAAGTCTTTTAACGACCTCGTCTAACCCTAAATTGATTATTAATCAACGCTAAAAATCTCCTAACCTTGGCCATGAAGAACAGATTTTCTCCATTGATGAAGTTACGACAAAATTAGAGGTTCGACCAACCATGAGGAAGATGCGTGGCGGAACAGAGTACAAACGGTACTTCTCGGTTGCATGATACATCGTGGAATTTTATTAATTCATCTTCATAATAAATATTCGTTATAACATTAAATTAGTCGGAAAATTATAAAATTCAAACTGAAATGTAAGGAAAAATCAAGAATACTCTGCTATAAAAACGCCGTAAAACGGTCAGCCAGGGCGTGAAATAAAACACTGTGTCGTCGACTTCTCTCCCAACAACCGTCTTCATATCATTCTCTTATACCGTCTTCATAGCAGAGAAATTGTATGCATTCAGCTGATGGCAACATCTGCTTTAAGCTGTAGTCGGGAGATTTATGGGAATAATCTAGTTAACGTTGTATTAGCCCCGATGCAACATTGTCGCAAGTTTTAGGTAAACTGTATCAGGATGTTAAAAGCTTCGTGCATTTTATAAACCACCATGTTCGTAAATATTGAAAGGTCTGTGAATTTTACCGGTTTTAGTATTGATTCCTATATATTGTATCCAAGCAGTTTTAACAATCTATACCCAAATCTTTGCCGGTGTTACTCCACCTACGAGAGAAAAGTTAATTCGTCCAAGTATATAGGAGGCATACATTCCGAAGGTGGCATACATTTCCGGAAACATGGCAGCATACATTCAGGAGGCGGCACACATTTCAAGTGCCGTAGTTATACAAGAAATACCTCCGGCACTTGAAAAAACGGCGAAACTTTACCTTTGCGAGGCGTCGGCCGAGGTATTGATTAATACAAATTGTGAATTGTTTCCAAAGTAATTTTAACACATTCTTCAGTTCAAACTCCCTCCAGCTAGTTGCAAGACGATGGCGTCGGGAATTGACTTCTGATTTGCTTCTCTAAAGTCGACCATAAATGTTCAATAATATTTAGGTATGGCAATTGTGGTAGCCAAATGAAATGCCCACCTTCATTAAAATGTTTCTCCTGCCATTTTTTTACAATTCCCGCTGTATGGAACGGGCATTGTCATCTTGAGAGGCGGCGTTACCACCCGGAAACAGTGCTCGAACCACTGAATGAACTTGGTCCTCCAACATCCCTAAATAGACACGGCTGTTGATTCTTCCATGCAGAGAAATCATTTGTCCGCAAGATTTGCAAGGAATAGCACGCTAGATCATCACAAATCCCCCGCCATGTTTTACGGTTGGGAGGAGGCAGTCGGGATTAAATGGCTCTTTCGGCTGTCTCCACAAGTAAACTGGGCCAGAAGTTTGAAATAAGGTAACCGATGATTCGTCAGAAGAAATCAAGTTTTTTCCTCTGCTCGAAGGCCTAATTCAGGAGGTTTTTACACCACTCTAAACGCTTTGATGCATTTGTATTTGAAATTAAAGGTGTTCTAATTGAAGCTTTTTCAAATAATCCAGATTTGTGCAGTTGTCGGTGGATAGTCTTTATGGAACCTTGGTTCTGTATGTGTCCATTGAGGTCTGCATGAAGTAATTTCCCAAACCGTGATCTTTCGATTGTCCCTCTCAATTCAATTTTGGTACCGACGGTCTCTCTTAGACAACTTTCGGTCAGACCTGCGCTTTGCTGAGGACGTTTCTCTTTCTCTTTCAAAAGCAGTCATTACTTTTGAGACATTACCGCTACAATATTCGAGCATTCGGGAAGTTTCTGTCACACTAACACCTGTCATACGGGCACCAACGATTTTGCCTCTCTGACTGCCAGAGAGGTTTGCCATTATATGTTAGAGATTAGGTTATATAGACACAATAATATACTAAAAATATCTGTGCCAGGATAAAATATCAACTAGCAGCAACAATAAGCAATAAAACATGAAAATATGTAAAATTTTTAATGTTTATAACACGTTCAAAAATTACGATATCAAAATGTCAGGTGTATCCCTTATTTGTCCAACCCTTGTATATTCTGACTTGATAATAACCCCTCAGTCCCCCTTTTGGCATAAAAGATTTCGCTTCAATTTTGCTCCCGTTTCAAGTAATGAGTTAAAATATTTCGCTTTTTCCCCGCTAAAATTTCCATTTCATTAAATCCTTCCTTATTCTCTCACTAAGAATGAAATTTCAGGTTCTGGTAATATCTCAACATGATAAGTATCCTGGATACGCTCTCAAACTCCTATGTATTTACGGTGCCAGGATTCCTATACACACATGAAAATTTTGATTAATATGCATAAGATAATCTGATGATACATTAATTAATCCTTCTGATAAGATATATTCTTTAATGCATTTATATCTTCAACGAAGAGTCACTCAGTGCTACTTTGAAATACTTTAAATAATAGATACTTCGAGAACGAAATATCTTCTGCATCCTGTATTGCTACGAAGACCTCTTATCGATTCTAGCATTCTGAACCATCGTCAGTGGGAGCTTGAATGTGACTTCAAGACAGAACGTTACACAACTTGGAAGTAAGACTGACCCCTGCAGTTTCGAACTGCTATTTCAGAACTAAATAGTTCATGTTGTCAAGTTTTACTCTGAAACTCTTGTCATTTTCTTCATTTATGAGGAGTCATCGTCAGAAATTCCCACGAGTTGGGTTGTATCTCATTTTTAGCGGCAGCGCGGAGCGTGCAAAGTGTTGCGGCGCAGAATTTCGGCATGAATGCAAATGATGGGCACAAGTCCTTGCAAAATTTAAAACGCCAGGCAACGTTGCGGCAGAAACTCACTTCCGCTATTTGGGTTGAAGCGACCGTCCGCGCTCCCACATAAGCTTTTGAAAACTCAGATGAGGCCTCAAAAAGTGGTCGGGAGTACGTCGCTCTAAAAGCCACTCAATTGGCACGAATTTTTGAACAAATTGGCATCAGCGGGAAAACGGCAGGTGAGCAGCCAGATAGATTTAAGAATTGACGCGGACATATCCATCCCAATATAGCAAACATACTAATGGCCTAATTTACAGGATTCAATAAATGAGAAATACAAATAAAAAAAAAACTAATCGAATCGGTATTCGTTGGACGAAAATACGTTTTTAATATTCACTAAGCTGACACCAGCTTAATCTCGAAAAATATTGGCTAATAATCTCAATGATATATTCTCAATAAAGAACAATGCACGAAAAAGAATTATCCAAACATTTTTGCTGTCAATCGGGTATGAGTAAAATTGAAGAGAATAAGCATGTGTTTACAAAACTATCCCTTTCATATATACCACATTAGTATTCGAATATATTAGAAAAGATGAGGCGGATGAGGCGAAAGCATTCTATTTTGTTCGCAATCAATGAGCATCGAAACAGCAAAAGTAAATTTGGTAATCGATGCTGTGAAATGACTGTCATAAAAACTTCTCATAAATTTCCCATATTCTCATCTTATTTAACATCCAACTTTAAACCCAAAGCTTTCCCATTCGGTGAATTTATGATTCCCTGTTTGTCTGGAATCTTATTTCAAACTTAGGTTATCATGAAAAAGTTTTGTGCGATCGGTTTAAAGTTATTTTCAATTATGTGATTATTTTTACGCTCTTTAATGCTTGAAATCAACTGTAGATGGTTAGATACGAGCGGTAGAGACTTTAGGGTAACTCTGAGAACGTACGTCAAGCAGATATTACTCTTTTTTAATGTGTTTTAGCTAGATTATCCCAAACGGAAGTATTAAAATTTTTCCAATGTTAGGCTTTAAATTTGAAAACACACTTTTTGACATATTTTCTCTTGTATCGTTTGGGCATTATTGATATTTCGAATAATCACATTGCAATCAAAGATGTGAACACTATTATATTGAACTTTGTTCAACTTTTAGTAACTTAAAAATGAGAAAATTGAGTGGGCAAAAAATCAGCGCGTACCCAATTAACCCGATTATTGTTATTTAGTTGAAAATTAACCGCTCAAAACTTTATACAAATCAATCCTAATTTATTATGATTATGGTTTCGATAATTGTTCAGGATCTTCTCATTCTCATATTATAAATCCAGAATGAAGACACATATTGCCAACACAGAGCTTTGTATTATTATGATGACGAGGAGTTTAATGAATGAATACTGCCGAGTTGAGTTGCTATTGTATACATGAGGTCCGCAGACAATGGAGCTTCTAGCTAGTCTTATTGAGTCCAATACAACACAATTTCCCCACCTAATAATGATAAAATGCTTATTTTAAGAACTGATTGCGTCGTTCTTAGAACAGATTGGTAGTGATTGAGTAGAAGTAAACATGTATTTGTGGGATGCCTGATCTTTGGGATTAAAAATTTTTGCCCTAACTAAACTATATTCAGATGAAATCTTAACATTTCGAATGCACAAAAATTCGTCTTATTTTATGAAGTGCAGGAATATGAGGATCACTTATCTACAAGTACGGGGCAGTCGTATCCCGGACCATATTGTGAAAGAAACATTCATGTCCAGTGTTGCTTATGCTGAGTTATATTGACTTCAAAGAATAAGTCACAATTCACTCAAATTTATTCTCCTCCAAATTTGCACTTAAATTTCAAGTCCAATTATGTAAGCAAAATTAAATTGATCGGACAAATGATCGCGCATCAAGTGCAGTTTTAATCAAACGTACATTAAAAATATGTAGGGTTAAAAATATCAATCATAGATTCGAAATGCATGATTAAAAATCACGATTGCACTAAATTGTACTTCAGTTAGAAGATTTAGCCGTGAGGGTGAAGCTTGGTCAAATATCGTGCAAGAGTCACCATTTTCATCTGCCGCAATCGACGCGTTTTTGTCCTCCTCGGCACCGCTCGATGCTGGCGGCAAAAGTGCGGTCTTCGGTCAACTCTTCAGTCGAGCGGCGCTGGACCACCCGTCAGCGGTGAGGTGAAGAAAAGCGTGCAGAGTCGACAGTCGCGTTGAGACCTGACAACGGTCCTCTGCACGAGAGCTGCTAACGATAATTGCTGAATGTTCGTAAGATAAGCTCCAAATTCTTTTGATTATATGTTATGGTCAACGATAGGACGTTTGCCTAGGGTATATCCAGCGAAAGAGTTTTCTGCATTAATAGTGTGTTGGCGCTTGTATGAAACCCATCACTCGAATGATGAATGTCTACATATTTTACATGTTGACATGCGCCATTTTTCTCATTCGACTTATTTAGGTTTGTCATATGTATTCTTTGTACAGCTGATATATTGTTAAGAACTTGCCGTGGCATGTCAAGTAAAAATCTCCCACTGCAATGTCTTAATCATTTAATTATTTCGTATGCTCAATGTTTCATTTCTAGAGTCAACAAATAATGCATTTTTGGCTAGAATTTCTGTTAAGGATTAGGTAAATATTTGTTTAATAAAAATGTAACTAATTTTTGGCTCGCATGAATTTTTTGTAATTTTAATCCGTTCTGGGAATGACGAGGCAGTATAAATTAACATAACTTGTATACGCATCACTTAATTTAGTGTTACGAGTTTCTTGCACGCTTCACATAACAAACCAAAGCTCCAACATACATAAAGATCGGTTTAGTCGTGTTAAGGTTTCGAAACACTTGAAGTGATTCCCAGATTACTAGGGAGTCTTGTTGAAGTCCCGCTCAATTTTTTGTGCAACATTGTACCGTTCCGGAAGTTCCGAAATTTTTTTTCCATATAACATAGAACGCATGTAACATTTTGAAGCAAACTTATACCCGGTAACCCAGTCATGCGGGAGTAGAACAAACTTTTCTGTTTGTTCTTCTCCCGCATGACTTCTACTCCCGTTCTACTCCCGTTTGTTCTACTCTAGTTGAGTAGAGCAAACTTTTCTGTTTGTTCTACTCCCGCATGATTGGCCGTGACATAGACTGACGTAATGTAGATTACATCATATAAATGAATGATGAGGAGCGCAGTTTCATCGGTTCTACATGAATATACAATTGCAATTACACAAATTGCACGTATGAAATTTTTTAAGACGTGGAAATTAAGGTCGAAAAAGGCATCTAGAATTGTAATTCCTTAGTGAATTGAGACTGAAAATTTCGAATAAAAGTGAAATAAGACACTTAATTAGGCGATACGAGTACATCGCACACATTCTGAATAAACTCAAACAAAAACATTTTCAAGAAGTGATTATACATTAGACTTAGTAATTATCACCAAGGACTTTATTTTTGACGCATTATCTTTCCCTGTCACTTTAAATATAATGGTGACTATCGCACTATAGAATGTGAAGACAGAGCTACAAGCCCAGTTCGGCGCCATTAGGAGCCTAAGTACCGATACTGCCAGCCAGTAGACCGTGTGCACTGATTCCCTGAAGTCTATTAATCTTCACGATGCCGCATCAGCAGCACACGGCGCTGTAGTGTTTCCACTTCATCACAAACGCGTCCTCATTGATCGGTGTTTCATCCTATAGTGTCCAGCATAAGTGACGTCCAGCACGACAATTTCTCTGAACTGGACGCGGTCGGCCGTTGCCAGGTAAATGATCAGCCCACACGACTTATATGTGTTAAGAACCGCAAAGAAATTTTCTTTATTAACTAACTTGATTTGAAACAATCAAGAATATTGATCGTCAAGGGGGTTAATTGTTATGATCTTGCATGGAAAATGAGTTGATTACTCATGCTAAATTAAATGAAACAATGATATTAGAATGAATATTGTATGATTTGACGCTAAAAAATTCAAGCTTGTAATTACTTCTGTCTTTGCGTACAAGTGTTTTAATTTATTTACAAGAAATCTCATTTTTTTGGCGCAGATGCAAAATGCTGTTGCGGGAGATCAACATACACTGGCGATCCCAACGTGACAGTGGAATAAATTGAGGCCAAAAACTCTAGTGAAAGGCCAGAAAATGAAGTTAAAATCTACTTTATGCATCTTTATTACGGAAACTAAAAGAACACACGATCTGCAATCTTATAAACACGAACAGTTAAAATGCCCTACGCTAGGTACATACAGACGGCTCGGAACACCATACACTAGGTAACAGACTGTTCGAAATTCCCCAATGCTACGTAAACACAGACTGGTAAAAATTACCCTACACTAGATAAGCACAAACGGCTAAAAAATGCCCCTGCGCAAGGTAAACACAAATGGTGTACGATGTTCTTTCGCTAAGCAAGCACAGACTATTTTACAATAGTTTCCATTAGGTAAACACAGACGATTTACGGATTTTCCATTAGGTAAACAGATAATTTACAATATTTTACCTTAGGTAGACACAGACGACTTACAATGTTTTCCATTAGGTCGACACAAATGATTTACAATATTTTCTAGTCGGGCGAACACTGACGGCTGACGATAATTGTCCGCTTGGAAAACGCAGACAATTCCATCCGAGATTTTATAAGGTACAAAGCGTGTGGCCACTCCAGATTTTGGCAGCCAAACGAATGAGAGAGAGGATACTCGGCACACTCCCCTCGTAAACAGCGGAACCCTGGTCGACAAGAGACTGGCGAGCTGCGCAGCTACAATGCCATCGACGAAGATTTTGGCCTTATTTTGTATTCCAATTATTAACGAGAAGCGGTGTCATTATTTTTTTACAGTTTGTTCTCGAAGGGACTGATGATTACCCCTTACGCTTAGACATCCAATAAATCATTAATTTAGTGGATAATATTGATCTACTTATATAATCATGAACATTAACATTACTTACATTATATATTATTTTCTCATTATTGTACAGTATATAAGCTCTCACTGCAATATTTCCCCCAATGAAATCTCAACAAACAATTTGCTCAATATTAGTTTTGTTTCCTTTAGTTCATCCATCGAACGAATAACTAGCTGATACTCTCAGTGATTGGGTCCAACCAATCCAGTGAGTTTTACATTTTTCGTATGAATTAACTGTCTTTGCGTGTTAGATATTGGCGCGGTACTTACAATTTCGCACCTTATTCCTTTGCTAAAGCTTAATCTCCCTAAGCAATTCTTGAGGCAAAATTGATATCTGTTCATGATCAAAAACGCAAATTTATTTCAATAACATTTTATTGGATTATCATTAGTGAACTACGACAAAAACAGTGGTGCTGAACATATGATTCCAGACTCGTCAGGTGTATTGAAGTCTGTCTGACTTGCCTTTGTTTACGAAAACTCGGGAGATCCAAACACGGAATTCATCTTATGCGAGTCCAGGCAACAGGGCGCCTGATACCCAGGTTTCTAGGCGATAGAGTGCTTGGTATATAAACACGTGTCCATGCAATAGGGTGCTTGGTAAACACGTGTCTAGGCAATAGGGTGCTTGGTAAACACGTGTCTAGGCAATAGGGTGCTTGGTAAACACGAGTCTAGGCAATAGGGTGCTTGGTAAACACGTGTCTAGGCAATAGGGTGCTTGATAAACACGAGTCTAGGCAATAGGGTGCTTGATAAACACATGTCTAGGCAATAGGGTGCTTGATAAACACGTGTCTTGGCAATAAGGCGATTGGTAATTACGTGTCAGGTAATAGGGTGCCTGCAAATCACATGTCTAGGCAATAGAGCGCTGGGTAAATCACGGGTCCAGGAAATAGGGTTCCTAGTGAACACGTGTCCAGGTAATGGGGTGCCTGGTGATCACGTGTCCAGGCGGATCGCCTGCCGAAGACCACTACTGCTCTGGATGTAATGGACCATCATGATTCCTGCCTTTCGAAACGTGGCCTTCAACACTTCCGGACAATCATGATCCAAAGGTGGGCAGTAGCTCGATGCATTTTCAGTAACGGTAGCGGTAGCGGCGCTGCATATAAGCAATTGTAGCGGTAGCGGTAGCGCCCGCTACATTTAGAGCATGTAGCGGTAGCGGTAGCGGCCGCTACATTTCACAGTAGCGCTGCCCAGCTCGGAGCATATCTAGGCCGTGCGTCGAACCAGCCCTCGGTCGATCAGCCACTCGTCGAAGAACGATAAATTTTGGAACAGAACTATGCTATCTGAAACCTAACCTCAGATGCGTTGAACGTAAAATTACGTAATTTAACGATACCCGGAAGTCATATTCGATCCGCGGCTTGGTGGTGCACGGCAGTTTTTATGCAAAGCCGGAGGAGGACAAAGCCGAGTTACTCTCGGATTACATTATGTCAGAAACATGAAGCAAGGTGTCAGTTTTATTCCAGATGATATTATTAGTTGTGGATGGGCAGAGGTAATATTATACCAATAATATTTCTAGACATTTTCTTATTTGGTTTCACTTGGAGTGACTTTTTAACCAAAAGACAACAAGCTTCATCGAAGTTGGAAGCAAACCCTTTTTTGCTTCTTGGACTTATTTTAGCGTCTCCACATTACTTTATTCCGTGTTGCACGCTCTACAATCAAATTTTTTGGATAACAAAGTTAAGTAATGATTATTCGAATTGAGGAGCTAAGATTTAGTTCTTTTCAAATTGGTCTCTTGGACCCTGCAGTTTCCCAAAATTCCTAGATCTGCTGGCCGCGGCTGTCGACTCTCGATAAGCCAATGATGTTTAAGTCTGCCTGCTCAGCCTCATTCCAGCCTTCCAACGAAAACATGTGCCGGTAAAAACTACTTCAAGAAAAATTCATGCGCCGAAGATTCCACGAATTAGAAGATCTACCCATTTTTTTCAAGTAAATCCGGCTTTAAATGCTCGAGATTCCCATAAGACTGCCGAGGCTCTGACGGATTGAACATCAGACGAAGTCTTGCCAGGAATATTTTATATTAATTAGATGATAAATCAGTCAAGTAGGAAATCTCGTCATCAAAGATTTCATTTCTATTTTTCACTTTGCTCATCGGATTCCAAGTTGTCTCAAAAATAAATAAAAATTTATGTGAATGAAAAACGATGATGAAATTTAATATATAATGCAAAATATCTCGACAATTCACTCGCTGCAAAATATTTATGGCATAATTCATATGTAAAAAATTTACTCGAATTTTAATCAACGTTAAAACTACATTAAATCAGAAATATTAGGTGAAAATTTTCATCCCATCAATACTTGATCAATTGAATTATGTCGTGAAGGTGAGAGTAAGGTAAATCTTGATGATGAAATGTAAACTTCGATTTCCATGCATCAGTGGAATGACAGACTTGCAACTCGAACCGCTCGCCAGCTCAGAGCTTCTGGGAAGGTTTGGGCTATAATATTAAGCAGCTTGTTGGGAGAGCCGCCAGCCCGCCTCAAAAATGATAAGTTTCTGACGTCGACTTCATTTAAGAAGTCGTACGTGCGTGGAAACTATTTATTACTTTGACTGTTCATAGTTTCCGGTGATACTGTTCTTGTCCGGTCTGGAGTTTAATTCTGTACATATTTTCGGAAAAATATTCCAAGAAATCGCGTATTGCTAAACTTTTGTAATAATTTATAATTTGAAAAAAGTTACCTTACTTTTACGTTGTAATTCGGATTATTTTATGGAGCTGGCTAGCTGCATTTGAAATTCTGAAAAGATCTCGTTAGAGAGAATAAACTGAACACCAAATAACCAGCATGCAGTTTTGGCCGAGCTTCCATCTCGCAAATGATGTAAAAATTTGGTGGAGAATGGAAGCCATGCAAGGAAGCAGCTTATATCGTTCCTGCGAGCCTGAGGCTGCGCTGCACACCAACGCGTGTGCAACCGTACTGGGAGGAGGTTCAGTCGAACTCATCTTTGAGAAAGTGCGATCGTATTGACGAAAACACCAACGATTTGTTTGCGATGAATCATAGAGGCTTGAGATAGCAAAGTATGGCAGCAAGTAGGATTCAAATATTATTGTTGGTAGGAATTGAACTGCTGGTTGCGAATGGTGGAGTGCTAGCGACTTCACCGTAAAATCAATGAATTAGTAAACGTAAAAAATCACTCATTTCTGAGGGAATGGAAATGACATTAGCTGCAGGCTGGTGGGTAACGATGCATCGATATGAATTATTATTTATGCCAAAGGAAAATCAGAGCAACATTCAATGAAACCAGTTCGCAATATTCGCATAAAGTGCCTCCTTGCAGTTGAACGAGCTAGCTGCTATCACGCTTCTTTAGCATACTCGCAAAGTTGTAATTAACCGCGCAAGCTTTCACGTGGTCCCGAGAGAAATAAGTTCATCTCTAATTAAAGGCCAGAACTGACGATGAAGAACTGAGATCTAAATTGGATCTAACAGAGGCTGGTGTCCCAGGGGTCCCGACTTGCTCGCGTGTCTTAAGCTATAGAATTTGGTCAACATTGACTGTTGGCGACTCCAAAGCGTCTCCTTGATCGAATGGTTACGGATGAGCGGAGCTCTATGTTAGCTTTTGCCTTGTTAACTTCAAACGGCGGCTTGCCTCCAGTCCGGCAACACGGTTCAATGGATGCGCCTGCTCAGGCACTTTGTGTGCAAGTTATGAAGTAAAATATTTCGTAGGCTCATGTATCTGCACACTGCAGGAACAAGCAATGGCTCATTATTATGCCAAAAACCATCGAAATGCCATTCTACACATGGATGCTGAAATTCGTAAACGAATTTATTTTATAGTATTTTAAATTATAAAAATGTTACCTACTGAGATGACATATCGGTTGACTTAAAACTTCTCAGTCATCACCTTATTGGTTACAATACAATCTTATTATGACCTTATTGGTTACAATCGTCAGCAGCAGCAGCATGGCATCAGATACAATCCTTCCACTCACCGGTCAGATGCAGGTGCGTGAGTGTTAGCGTGAGCTGCTGTGTGAGCCATCCCGCGATACTGCGACACGCTTTTTAGAACGCCAGAACGGATAAATTCAGCCACTTCTGCACGCTTTTTTCCCTCAATTTGTAACGAAAAGTTATGAAATTGAAAAATACAGTTTTTTTGCTCAAAATTTGCTCGTGTCCGTCTGTCATCAAAAATTCAAACCTTAATTTAGAGTACTTCTAAACATCCTAGTAAGTTGAAATTTGGCATGCATGTTTATGCTGCCTAACAATTCAAGATTTGATCATCAGAAATAATAATTTAATTTTTTTTCTGAAAAAAATAAATAATAAAAAAACACTAAAAATTCACGGTTTGGAATTGAGTTTTTTTCTCGAACATCCACACTTGCCAACCCTAGAAACTGATTTGTATTGTGCCACGAACCAGAAAAACCACGTTTTTCTGGTTTTTACAAAACTAAAAATAGTGAAATAAAACAAATTAAAGAAACTTTTAAAAACCACGTTTTCTTAACGGACAAAAAAGAAAAACATTTACTCTTACATAACATTATATGAAATTTTACATAACTTAAATGTTGTGTAAGAGTAAATGTTTCTCTTTTTTGTCCGTTAAGAAAACGTGGTTTTTAAAAGTTTCTTTTATTTGTTTTATTTTTTATACTTTTACCAGTTTGCATTTCAAAAGGTAAACGGTACATGTGACAGCGACAAGATAATGCGGTGAGTCATTAAGTATGACAAGTAGGGCAACATGGGGCAGCCCCCCCCCTTTTTTTTAAACTAAATTTTTGATGAAGTTTTAATTGATACGAGGTGGTTCTTTCTTTTGTTTAACGGTACAACTAATGAGGAATGTACGATGTGAATTAGACGCCTATAGATTTATTTAATTTTGAATAAAACACTATTTTGTAAAAAGTGTCAAAATGGGCCCATTGCCCCATCCTTGGGGCAATGGGCCCATGGGCTTGGGGCAAGGCGCCCACCCTTGGTCCCTATACCACAATTGCATATTTTTCGTTTAAAATTGATAAAACAACACTTTACAGTTAAAGATAAGAAAAATGTAATAAAAAATATGACATTCATTCATTTATTAACAACTCAAAAATCATATCCTTAACTTGAAAAAATAAGATCTTGGCTTAAAAAATCCATCACTGACGTGAAAAAAGATATTTCATTGACATAAAAATATATATTCATGACTTGCAAAAAATATCCTTGCGATAAAAAATTCGTCCTTGACATGAAAAAAATGTATCCTTGACTAGAAAAATATATTTAGTTGATCAGAAAAAGCCTAATTCCAGTTTCGTCCATAATCCAGATATTATGTGCCGATAATTCGTACCTAATCGTGATTTCAGCCAACACTATAAAAACTCATCAACTTTTGGCTCATTGGTGTTGACCGAAATCAACTTTTGGCAAGGCAAGAGTCAATAATTCGATAAGGGGGTCATAAATACGCATAACTAGAACTCGACCTGCTGCCTTGAGGCGGCAAATCAAAAAATTATACAATATGAAGTGTAATTTGTAATTTAAAAAGCTAGTCATAGTTTTGAAAAGGTCATTGAGACAAATTTAATGATGTATAACACAAGACTTCCCCATGGGCGCTTTGCCCCGTGACACGCGTGGGCCCGTCGCCCCACTTGGTATCATTTCAATTGATATCGTGTCAACATTTTATTTTATAAGCTAATAGTCTAAACTTGATCTCAAAATTATCCCTATAAATATTAGTTTCAAAATATTATACACAATAATTTCAAAAGCTTCATATACAGTAATCGAAAACAGTTTTATTTAGCAGCAAAAAAAATTTTATCCGGGCTAAAACAGTTATTCACAGATAACTTAATAACGCAAAGCAAAATGTAAATCCGTACACTTCATCCCCGTGAAACTGTCGACCGGCGGTAGAGAACACGGACCAATATCTGTCATACTTAGCGAGAAACCCGCTATGGGCTAATGACCCGCAGTGGGCTCGCTGCCCCATGTTACCCTACAGCTGTAAATAGTAAGAGATTCCAAAATAAATATGTTTAACCAAGTATCCTCCTTTCATTTGTCTCTGAAATAGCCGGGATACTATTGTAGGCAGGAAAGGCTTCAGAGAATTGAGTTCACTATGTGGGAACATTGTAGAGGCCTACGGAGAGCTGCTGTTAGAATCACACATGGTGCCCCACACATCAATTCAAGGCTCACAATCAAAATTTTTAGAATCCATGATAGTGTCGATAGCTTACAATGGCCTTCAAAATCATTTCTCTTAGCTGTCTGGAACGACAATCATAGCTGGTGTATTCTTCGACCGCACATTAGGTAGATCTTACATTACAGTGCAATGAATTTACCAGGAAGCGGAATCATAATTTTACCTTAGAGCTTCATTGCTTTCCAGGCAGTTTTAAAGATGAAAACTATGTACAACTGGTCCTGTCTGAAACGACACATCCCCTGTTTATAAGACGTGACCACACACATAGGGTCGTGGCCGACTTCTGCCGGTCGCTCCTTTGTCTTCATTTGTGTTGCTGAAGTCGGCCTAACCGTTCACGGTTTTGCCTGCTGCCTCAGCTATAGAAATCTTAGTTTAAGTGAATATATTTGTCTATATTATAACTTGCCTTTGAACTTTAGTGAATTGATATGCATGTAAATAGATATTTAATGGAAGCAGCACGATGCAATTTGATCATGTGTCTAGTCATGACGATTCATTTGGTCTCTCTCCATTTTCGGCCACACATCAACCTGTTCACGTATGTTTAAGTAATTTATCACTCTATCCATATTAAAGCTTTTCAGTTTATATTCGAGCCTCATACTTCGTTTGACGTCTGTTGTCCTGTTATCTGATGTCTGTCGTCCTGTCATCCGACGTCTGCCGTCCTGTCATCCGACGTCTGTCGTCCTGTCATCCGACGTCTGTCGTCCTGTCATCCGACGTCTGTCGTCCTGTCATCCGACGTCTGTCGTCCCGCCACACGACGACTGGAGTTTACTAGTCCCTACAAGCGTGGGACCTGTCCTGGGACTGGCGTGCGCTCTTGGTCGTGGAGGTGAGCCACGTGGGTTGTCTAAGTCCTGGGCTCACGATCGAGAGGTGCGTGCTGTTTTACCGTTTATATATATTAATCCTAAAAGAACCTTTCATCCGCAGAAAAAAAAACAAATTACTATTGCTTATATCTATAACTTGCTACTATAACAATAAATCGCTGCTATTACTATAAATTGTTACTATAACGTCAAATAAAAAAGAATAATTGGTGCTTCCACAGCCCCGGACTATTATATAAAAATGAAAAATAGTGCTTCATCGGCCCTGACTCTTAAAGAGAAATGTTCAGAGCTTGGAACTGATTCGGAGGAGAAAGCCGAGCGTTTACACCAGAACATAATGAACTCAAAACGCCCTTACGGTGGTCGACTGACTGTCAATGCATGGACTCAGTTTGGCAATCTGAAGTTTTCAGTGCAGCAGCACATCCATACAACGCAGCTGCGTGCCTGCGCGCCATGTTGATTGCCGGCACTGATGACTTTCCGGGAGCTTTTTGCGTCCCATTTCTCGGACTAAATGTTTTGTGCTGCCAATGCACTCCAGCACGGCGTCTGTTTATCTTTCGTTCGGGATAAAACGCAAATTTCTATATAAAATATAATACTAGAATTTACATAAAAAATAAAATTTTTGCCCCTCCTAGCTTAATTGTGTTCATAATAAAAAATAACAATAGAAATATTAGATATTACATGAAAGTTATAATTCCTAAATTACTCCGAAAATAACTTCATGGGCCTGATAAATCTGGTTTAGTTTGGGTATTGATATCTTAACCATAATGATGAGGGTTTCATGATTACAAAAATGAACTACCACAAGGAATTTCAACTTACCGGGTTTTGCAGGGCTTAGAGATTACTTTCGAAGTCATTTTCAAACCCTAATTTTAGTGTAGAATAAAATATACTCACTTCATTAGATGAGGTCGATCGAATTTTCAAAATTAAAATTTACATTACTCGTTAAAAAGATGTTGTGATGTTGTTCTTTACAGTTTTTCAGTAACAAGTATCTTTGGGAAAAGTTGATGTTAACAAGTATCACATTACTCGACATCGAAGGTTCTGACCGATTTATAAGTTGAACGGACTATCTTGTGGCCAGAGCAGCATGACCGAGCTCAATTAAGGCGCGCCCAGATCCGCCCAATGTAATTCTCTTACTTCAATACTTCGTTAGGATGCAGCGTAGCACCGATGAAGATCGGTGGATTCGGGAATCCAGTTATAGAGAATCCTGTCATCTCGAATCTGGTCATCAGGATCCCAAGCATCCATAATCCTGTAAATAATTCTTAAATATAAGTACCGGATTTAGAAAAAATCGCGAACTAACTCCAATTTAGCCCGAAACTCCTATTCAAGTCCTGTTTTGCAGTTTGAACAAGACATAAATCATTTATTTACGAATAAAACGTTCATTTAGTAAAATTAGAATCAAATATCAGTTTGTAAACCTACCTTTCCCTTCATATTCTTGATCTTTCAGGAAAATAAAATTTACATGAAATATCCCGATTATATTATATTAATAGATTTTCCGATGCATGTATTAAAGTTTAGAAATAAGATTTTTAACTGATTTCTATGCAAACTCATCAAATCTTCATATAATAAGTATTTAAATTGCTCGAGGTTAGAACCATTTATGTTAGCTCGAGGTAAGGATGAAAATATATGTAGAAAATAAAAGTAAATGTTCGCGCCACCGTCAAATAGATGTTCGCTTTTGTCCGGCTGGGCTCATTACTCATCTAATGTCAATACTGGTGTCAGGCTGGAAATAAGATGGAGTCACAATTAAACAACTTTCGGAAGCGCAACTATAGTGTCTCAGTCATTATTTACTGGGCAAATTAATGCTCCTGCCACAATATCACATACAGCAAAGAATTGTTGATTTTTGTTCACTGTTTGTGTTGAGATCAATAAAGTATGTTATGTTGACCCATTATACTCAATGCGAGATGTCATTATCCTCAATCTCGTCAGTCAGATCTTATCACGTTTTCAGTAGCACCTTGACCTACGAATTTATTACGTACTTGTATTGTAAAGCAGCAAAGATTATCCGATGATTTGGTAGGAGCCTTATATTTTACATTTCTATTACCAATGTCTGTTCATACAAGTTTGTAAGCTATGAAATTGAAAAAAAAATTATTTACGTTAACTAGTAACTTAGTCTTCTCCAAAATTGCTGCAGCAATCACTTACAAACGTTATGAAAAACAACGTTCCTGTCTCGAATCATCTCTAAACCTTGTTTACAGAATCCCAAAATTTCTTCATAATTTGCCCTATCGAATAATGAGCTTAAAACATCAAACAACAACAAAAAAAGCTTAACCCTAAGTAAGTATTTAAATTGGAAAGTACAAGGTCGTGTAATGTCCATTGTAATCTCAAGTTCAGATGATTTTTGTGCATAAGGCTCCAGTGTGATCATAGAGGTTGGGTGTGCAACTGTACATAAGTACTAATTCTGTGACTCACAACCATGACATAACATGAAAAATGTATGCGTTTCATTCAACGAAATTATACAAATAACTCGCTATGACAGAACAACACAATTTATAGTATAGAAAAGTATCGCGTTCACAGCAGGTGCCTTCGTTAATCCTTATTCCGGGCTACTCGCTTGTTCTTTAAACATTTTAAACAATATTCTCGCACATACTTTTTATTTAAATAGTTATAGCACTAAATACTGGAATCATTTGTTAAAATAACTCCATTCTTGTGAAAAAATAATCAAAATTATTTATGAACACTCAAACATGGAATCGGCTTCAATATTTGGGGGACTTCAACACCAGCTTTGGCGAAAACGCAGAGAGACGCACCGATGAGGCGAATGTGAGATAAAAATAGATTTTAGATTTAGTATTAAAGCTGGCTAGCAGAATAATAGCATCACAGAGTAGAAAATTTTTTGTAACGCCTATTTGTGGATTAATTTAAAGAGATATTTCTAAGTTTGTTCATTAATTTCGATCAGAAAGAAAAGATGATTCCCAGTCGATTAATTTTACTTTTTACTTTTTCTGTTGATTAAATTAACATATACTCAACTCTAAATTGACGCCTTGAGACTGCTGGCGCTATTTCCGAACTTCATTTTGCAAACTGTCCCGTTATCTTGTTTGCAGTAGACTCGTCCAACTGAAGGACAGCCCAAATCTGTCAGGACAGAGCGACGTGAGTGGGAGCCTGTCGTCCCTCTGCTGCGTCTCAAGAGTCTCTCAATACGAGGAATTTGGAGCGACTTTATAAGGCAATCCGCTTCGTGAAGGCAGAGTTGAGGACCAGCAGAAGATATGCAGTATGCTGTTCAATCATAGACGGTAAGAAAAATTCAAATCGTTAAGATTGAATAGAATAAATCTGTGCATTTCTCGCGACCAAAACTTTCCTCTCTGACAATTTTAGACGACGTCCATATTTGCGTGCCAGAAGCAGCGCGCTCACTCCTCTACAATTCCTCGGGCCTCTTCATCAAGCCATAATATTTTGAGTGTGCCATAAAACATGGTAATATAGGGCAGCTATTTTCTCTCTGACTTGGTGAAAAACGAGTTGTTTTGCGACGAAAATTTCCCTTAAAATCGGACTGCGTCGAGGGAAAGTGAGGATCTAAGCCGAAAGTAGAGTTGAATATAAGTTTTAATTTCTCTTAGAATGTTCCCCCATTTCATGCTGGAGATTCGTGAATTTTTCCTAAGTGGATGCCAGTCGTTTAGAATAAGCTGGTTCCACTATTTAGCTTTTGAAAAACATTAATCCTCAAACGTATAGCTAGCATTTAATTACGTAAAATGCTTGTACTTGAATTATTATTTTTCGCGATGAATAATGTCAGCCTAAATTTTGCGCAAATTGCTTCGTTGAAAGATAAAATATAGATAGCAAAAGTTTCGCTCAGTTTTCCAGTTCTGAAGAAGAATGAGGTGTCACTCTTATGGCAGCTTCAAAAATTAGCTTCGCGCATTTCCCTAATTTGAAGAATGAAAGATAGAAAGCATCTGAGTGACTTCGTTTGCTTCATGCTTCGAAATCCAGCAAGTAATTGTTCCAATCTTGGCTCCATTCTCGAAATCCCGCAGGAAATAAATAGTAGAGACGCCCCCTCATTTCGTATATTACCAAACATCTTTTGAGTTTCTTCTCCATTATTGTTTTAATTGATAAATTAAACTTCTTATTGCTGAAGCTCAAGACGTTACCTAGTTTGATTTGTTGAGCATTCCAAAGCCAAATTATTGTCTTTCATATCAGTTTATTCATATTAATTAGGTCACCACGAAGACACTTTTTTTAGACTTTCTTCCGAAAAGACCTGTAATTTGATAGTGATTTTAGTGATACATTAGATTGTTTGAAGTTGATCGTTTCCATTATTCGCCCCATCTTCTTCCGTTACCCCACTTTTCCAGTGAATGATCAATTTAGTTTCGTAAGATTAAAATTTGTTGTCTTTTGCGGTTTGCAGGAAAAATTTTACTCTGATCATATAGCTAGTATTAAATTAAATGCTTTCTTTATCGTGCCGTCTTCAAATATACACAATTGATTTAATCAGACCGAAGTCTGCATTATTTCTGGGGTCAAAGTTCAGAGGTTTGATGGCCATGGCGAGCCGTTGTGCCCAGGCTGCAGCAAGAGGCAAGCCTGATGCATTACTGAGATTACAGTCTTCTCAGATGCGCTTTCAAATTATAGCGACCCCGTGACGCAAAACGCTGATATTGATGGCCTCTTTCTTGCTCCAGAGCTTCGGGTAGACGATCAACCTGGGATCTTAGAGTGCCAGAAGTTGCATTGGTTTTTTAGCTCAGGAGAAAAAGATCACTTCTGGTCCTAACTCTTATCTCGGAAGCTCTAATTCTTATGATTTTTGCCAGCTGGATTCGAATTTAATTCAAGAAAATAAGGAGAACTTAATATAAGAAAGTAAAATGAGAAGACCTGTATTGGGACGTAAACTTATTTGATATTCTTTTCAATTGAGCTTTTGTATCCAACGTAACTTACTTTTGACGTAATGCGATACCTAAAGATATATATACTTATCGTCATATAGACTTTACGAAAGTATCGTTTCTTTAAGAAGGTACTTCTTTTTGAGTCCTTGCATCGACCCTTCTCATATTATCCAAAAGCGTACTATATCCAACTTGCTTAATAAGACACGGAAATAAGGCGATAAATGATACCATATATAATAATTGCAGGTATTTTCTCTTGGTTGTCGCCATGTTGTCCTTGATAAACGCGCCATAACTTCGGTTTTGGTCAAAGTCTGGTTTCGATGGGAGCTCTTGGATATCTTGGATTGGGTTGAATTAATAAACTAACGTGTAATTAATAGAATAAGCGAAGACGCTTAAATATTCGTCTCGTTCTTTGAACCGCACTGATAGAAATGCACAAAAGATAAGCAAGTTGCACTTATCGTTTCCTGCCTACATTCCTGTTAAACATAAAGCATATTCATTTTCTGTTTTCGGTTTGCGTTGTAGGGACAAACGTCCTCTAAACATTGAGTTGTCTTACCACGCGACAACCGGAGCATCAAAAATATAATTAGGAGCAATTTTCAAGCTTCAAGAACCAGTCGTAATTAGCTCTTAATTAATTACCTGACTTGAAAGCAGGTGAGTTAACCGGTTAAGGGCTGGCCGCTAATTTTCAAATTGAGTATTTTTATTTGCGGAGAACAACAAAGGGAGAAGGGACAGATGACTACAATTGGAATTTCTACGACCTCGGCCATTATATGTCCGAAATATATGAAAACTTAAAGCTTTAATACATTTATTAATGACCTTGCTTTCTGCGATGATGACCTTGCTTTCTGCGATGATGACCTTGCTTTCTGCGATGATGACCTTGCTTTCTGCGATGATGACCTTGCTGGCTGCGATGATGACCTTGCGTGCTGCGATGATGATCTTGCTGGCTGCGATGATGATCTTGCTTGCTGCGATGATGGCCTTGCTGGCTGCGATGATGACCTTGCTTGCTGCGATGATGCCCTTGCTGGTTGCGATGATGACCTTGCTTTCTGCGATGATGACCTTGCTTTCTGCGATGATGACCTTGCGTGCTGCGATGATGACCTTGCTTGCTGCGATGATGGCCTTGCTGGCTGCGATGATGACCTTGCGTGCTGCGATGATGATCATGCTTGCTGCGATGATGACCTTGCTTGCTGCGATGATGACCTTGCTTGCTGCGATGATGACCTTGCTTGCTGCGATGATGCCCTTGCTGGTTGCGATGATGACCTTGCGTGCTGCGATGATGATCTTGCTTGCTGCGATGATGACCTTGCTTGCTGCGATGATGACCTTGCTTGCTGCGATGATGACCTACTGCGACGAATAACCTTCCTTCTGCGTCAACGTGTTGCACTCAGCCACCTTGAACTGCTACAAAGAGAGATCCATGGATTCTAATCTGCTGCTGGGATAACAAGGCGTCTTCGTAATTCATTCGCCCCGCTGTAGCTCGCTCATAAATTATAAGTTCATGATATCCGAATTCCGTTTTTAAAGGAAATGTTCTCTTATTTGTCCTGTCGTACAGTGTCTGTAGCAGGAGTTTTATCTTAAATCAATGGTTGATATTGCTTATGTTGCATAATTTTTCTCACTCTTGTAAGTTGAGTTTCTCACTCTTGGCAGCATGAAATATTTTTTTTCTGTGTCGATCAGGAATCTCGCGTCTCGTAGATGTTTGCCGACCTTCGTATGTGCTCCGTATAAATGTGTCTTTACTGGTGTTTACCGTTTGATTGTCCGAGCCTTAAGCCTTTGTTTTTGCACGGTGATGCTTTGAAAACTAGTCCATCTATCACTCTCCGTCACTGCAGAGCTACACTACAAGCGATGACTCATTAGTAATTTCATTTTAAACATCATTCTGAAGACATACTCCATCACTTTACGGATGCAGCTATGTTATGTCTGTCTATACCTCTTAGAAATAACCATGCAGAATTTATGCATTTGTTCGTCCATGCGCTGAGTATATAAGCTACATTTTTGCCCACTTGCATCAAATGGTTGTTATTTTACCACATTTTTAGAGTTGATAGGATATCTTCAACAGATTTATACATTTTCTTTTGGTTGTTGTGCAATTGCACAAACCAAGAATATTTATCCAGAAAATTTTATCCCGAAAATTAAGATTTTAACGGTTATATGTCATTTTGTCATAATCAATTTCTGTTTTGTTTGGAGGGCAACATTAGACTCCCTATTATTTTTCTAACTCGTTTTCATTTGCAAATATGGTCTTATTTCCTTATTGTTTAAGATATTAATATTTTATTCCATTTTCCATTGAATAATCTGATCCTTAGCATATGGTTCTAATTTTTTATTTATATTTATTTTTATATATTTTATTTAATTCTACTGCAGTGACTTAGTCGTAGTCTTGAGATATGTGGCGGTTTCGGTCCGAGTCTTGCATATGCATACAAGATAATGCAGCATTAATTTCTATTTATTAATCTTCACATTCAATCCGACATCAAGGTTTACAGGATCCATCAAGTGATGGTGATCGATCCATCACACCAGATTATGACCAATGGCACTAGAACTTTCAATCGTATTTGTCATGCATCTCATATGCACATTGAATGATAAGAGTTATTTTAGTTCCAAGTTTAGTTCACAAGCTAAAGGTGTTTACATAGTTTTACATTTTAAGGCTTTAGAAATAGTTTCAAGGAAATAGTATAATATAAGGAGACTTCTTGCATGAGACCTAATGAAGAAATAATGATAAAAAATATATTTTTCAGCTGAAACAGTCAGAGTACAAAGACTAGGAGAGATAGGAATTATCATGCGATAATTATCCGGAATTATCAGTTCCGGATAATTATCATTATCCGGAAATGATAACAATTATGCAAGTGATCTGTGAATTGACTAACAAAAAAGAAAAAATCAGAATAATTGAATTGAAAGCTTTTCACAGACCAGCGCAATTTAAAAATTCAATAGTAAATGCTCATAATAAGACCATAAAAGACCGTCAGTACTTAATTAGTGAAAGTGCATTATTGTTTTTCGACCTGATGAAGTTGCTCTTCAAAACGTTTTCATTGAAGACATGATGGAATGTCTGGAGATTTTTTTAAACAGATAAGTTATTACTTAATTTGCGTTCAAAAATTTGATTCCAGCTTAATATCAGCAAACTTCTTTTCTAAATGAAACATAATACGTAATTTACTTTTCGAGCATCACTTCGATATTAAATTATAAGTCCTATTCATTTCTTGTTCTTTTCATAGTTTATCAGAAGCAGTTGTGGTGCGCTTGCCAGATATGATATGGTTTACTAAATAGTTATTATTAAGATTAATTTAAATGTTTAGTTACAGGTCGTATTCACATATCGTATGTCAATCCAATAATTATTCGATAGGTAAATTTGCTTTTCACGCATTTATTTTCACGTAAATAATATGATTAATCAATACCTACTACAATAAAGCCTTTCACTTTCACTCGTCTTGTCCATATAAGAGAAGAAAGTTTGAGAATAAAAGTGGGAATTTTTATTTGCCTTATTATGTAAGCTTAACACATAAACACTATTGTTATTTTTTTGCGTGCGCTGGCGGTGCGGCAAACCAGTGTAATTAATGATTCGGATATATATATGTTTATTATTAATTGCTAAATTTTTAAATGGTTAGGAGTTAATTGTTATAGTTTTATCCTTTCCACAAATCACACACAAGTGAATGATAATTAATGACCTTAAATTTATATAATTGAGTAGTCGATTTCATAAAAACCAATTCATAAAACTGTTACAGCCGCCTGAAATTTAATGTTCGATTCGCTGCTTAGTTCTTGGAGTAGTTCTACTAAGGCTAATGCAAACTGCCTTGCTCAAATCAGCTATTCCATGAAAAGAGATCTTCCTCTTATGAGGACCTAGATTTGTGTGGACTACTCTAGTCTCTAATGACACTCTAATTAGAGGGTAAGAAAAACAGTGGATGAGGACAAAGAAGTACCCATAGTAGTGCTCCCTCATTTGCCCACATGAGCTCCTCACCCCCGACCTCCTGGCCCACGATGCACCTGCCTCGTCAGGTCACGTGTGGCGTCAACCAATCATAGCGACGCAGCGCGATGTGAAAGGAAGCTGAGACAGCTACAGTCACGGAGCTGGAACAACTTCAATGTAATCCTGCTGCGAAATTATTGGTCCTATAGTTCGTGTGACGTAACAGGTAAAACTAAAACTGCAGCAGGAACCCTGACATTATTTCGAAGACATCTGACAGTGAAATCATAAGTTGTACAATTTCTATGGGTAACAGTATTCGTATAAAGATATGGGTAACAGTATTCGTGTAAAGAGCAGTATGAATCTAGATATTATTCAGGAGAAGAATACAGGAATTCCATGACGTAATCTTCCTCTATATGAAACAAATGACTTTTACAAAGTTTGGTAATCTAGGCAATGACGGAAGCTCTAAGACGATTTAGGAAGTGGGTGTGTTATGTGAACTTGCAGAATCGGTGAAAATTGAAAAATTAAATTTATAACGTGGCTTTTATTTAAAATTTCGCGAATGGCGCCCACGGAAATGTTACTCAGCAGCGCCTAAAAACTTCAAAGCAGTTTGATAATTCTAAGGTACCATTTTAGCTATTGGACGAAGCACGTCATTTGAAGTGATGATTATTTGTTCTTAATCTGAATTATTGCGTTTTTTTAGCATGCGCCTACACAACGACGAGCGAATTTCGAAGTGAACTGTACATTAACAAAACGTTAATGGACAGTGAAAGTTTTTAAAAGCATTCAATGCCTATTGAGTCGTAAAAAATCCATCAATTAAAGGTTTTTATGTAAATTACTACGTCCCGTAACTTGCTCTATAATCATTCAGGACCATCACACTGACATGAAACCAAGTATGTGACCACCATATAACCCCTTCATGTCCAAATCCGTATAGAATTAATTCAGAATTTAGTTCAGGAATTTTGTCTAGATTCTTGGGCGCTGTTTTACACATTATTGTCATCATTGCTAGAGAAATAAACTATATCAATTTTTTAACTGTACATGTAATGTTAGCCCTACCTAAACTTTATGTTTATCATTATTTTCAGCTTTGGTGTTAATTTAACAAGTTTAATTAACATGTAGGTTTTATTTAATTTTGCATAATCTAGCTTCAAACTTAATAATATACATTTAAAAATTACTTTTTAAAGACAACACTTCAGAAGAATCCAGTGTCTTCAATGTTTAAGATGTTCTCATTTTATTTTCGAATATTAAAAAACTTAATTTTTCAAATTTTTTAACTTATATTTTTTCTAAATTATTTATTCTGTCAATATTGATTCATGCATTGCATCCGACTTCACACAAGTGTGCAAAATTTCAGATCAATTGGACAGGTAAAAGTGTGTCAAATATCAGTTACAAGATTTGTAACTGACAAAATAATTTTTTAATTTTTTTAATATTAAAAAAATTTATTTAAAAAAGTTATTTTGTCATTTGATTCATGTATTGTTTCCAACTTTACGCAAGTGTGCAAAATTTCAGATCGATAGGATAAGTAGAAGTGTGTTAAATTTCGATTATAAGATTTGTAGCAGACAGACAGACAGACAGACAGACAAGAAGTGAAGTTAAAGAGAAGTGTTGTAAAAACAACTAGCAACACAAGCCCGACAATTTTTCATCATTGACAATAGTAGAAAGGTCTAGGTTTGGAAAAAATTTAAAAGTTCTAATTCAATTTTTTCGAGAGTTATATGGAAAAACGGAATATAATTTTTTAGAGGCTCGCTCTATATTTACTTGAGCTTTAAATTACAAGTTCAAAGTCTAATATATTTCTGCCATGCAGCCTAAATTACTTCAGAAGTTCGGAAAAGAGAGACGTAGCTCAGGTTCGTGGGAGGGTCAGAGTGCTAGCTCAGGCCGGCCAAGCTCCGCATATACTGTAGTTTCGGTGCTGTAGCTACAGTATATGTATATAGGGCCGGTCTAGCTAATGAGAGAGTCGGAGTGCTAGATAGCGCCGTCCTAGCTAATGAGAGAGTCGGAGTGCTAGATAGCGCCGGCCTAGCTAATGAGAGAGTCGGAGTGCTAGATAGCGCCGGCCTAGCTAATGAGAGAGTCGGAGTGCTAGATAGCGCCGGCCTAGCTAATGAGAGAGTCGGAGTGCTAGATAGCGCCGGCCTAGCTAATGAGAGAGTCGGAGTGCTAGATAGCGCCGGCCTAGCTAATGAGAGAGTTGGAGTGCTAGATAGCGGCTGCCTAGCTAATGAGAGAGTCGGAGTGCTAGATAGCGCCGGCCTAGCTAATGAGAGAGTCGGGGCGCTAGATAGCGCCGGCCTAGCTAATGAGAGAGTCGTAGCGCTAGATAGTGCCGGCCTAGCTAATGAGAGAGTCGGAGTGCTAGATAGCGCCGGCCTAGCAAATGAGAGAGTCGGAGCGCTAGATAGCGCCGGGCTAGCTAATGGGAGAGTCGTAGCGCTAGATAGGGCCGGTCCAGTTCTCTGGATAGTCGGGGCGCTAGATAGGGCCGGCCCAGCTAATGGGAGAGTCGAAGCGCCAGATGGCCCAGCACAGTTCTTGGGATAGTCTGAGAGCTGGCTCAGTTTAGTCCAGCGTCTAGGAGAGTCTAGGAGCAAACATGAAGCCCCGTTATGCGTGTCGCAGCTCGTGCTCCAGAGCTCGGACTGCCACATTGCAACTTCAGCCTTGCAAATTTTCCATGACTGACGAGCGCGTCGGCGATAAAAAATGGAGAGAGAATTTCGTAGTGGGAACAATTCTGGGGACACCTCGCATAAACAAGCTCGAGAGCAGCTGCTGCCTCTGGAATTTTTGTTAGAAAGGACCAGTATTTTCCCATTGCCGCCGCCCAAACAACTGCAAATCAATTTAAGCTCTCAAACACTTTTTCATTTTCTTTATAATTAAATTCATTACAAATAAAAATGCATGTTGTAGACTCAAAGCTCGCCTTCTCATGTGTCCAATGTACATAAAATATTAATAGCGTTGACTTCTGTAACGTTGGCGAATATGTGACATTAATTCAGAGGAAATATTTTATAAAATATGTGTTCATAATATAGGCTGAAATTTTCTGATGCATCATGTTAATGTAAAATTCATCTTCACAGATGTTGATCATATAACCTAATTTGTGAAAATCTCAGTTAGTAAACGAACATATAGTGGGTTTACCATGCCAACTTTGGACTCAAAACGCTCTGTGTGTTGACTTCTTTTGCATAGTTTCGTAAGTCTTTCCGCAAGAAACCGATACAGGCACAATACTTTTAGCGGTCACAGGAATGCATTAAATAAGAAGACCAATGATGAAGTCAGATTCGTTTAAGTTGCTTTAGAAAATAAGGCGCCTTGGTGTTCGTGACTCTGCTAAACCTGACGTGAAATTGGCTTCTCAGCGAACCGCCGCGAGATCTCTGAGTAAGCTATTGCTATGCCACTAGAAAAATACGCAGTTTTCTTCTAGAGCTTAACTTGCTTCTCTTTTGGAATAGGAAAGTTTTTCTGAAGCCGGTAAACATCAAGAGTTTCATTCTTTAACGGCCTGCTGACGCCCACATTCCTTGTTCGTTCATTAGAGGAAGTTTTTTTTCCGACATGAGATGCAAATAAAATCGAATTTCGTTAGCTTATCTGATTGCAGTTTTTTTCAAGAGATGTTCATGCTGGAATCAATTTAGTCTTCTACGTTCAAGTTAACTAGACCAAAGTTAGTCGCTCCGAATTTTTATTCTTGTTTTTACCTGTATGATGTAATGTGTTTCGGGTTAATGGGATATTCAATGAATTTTTTTTTATAAATGCTTATAAGATGTGTTTGGCCTCTCTGGGTTATTATTACTTTAAGTTATGGTTATTAAGTTACCTCTGTGTGACATTAAATGAGAGTGTGCTGCGTAGCATACCGATTCAAAGGTCTTATATATCGGAGGTCGTCAAGCATCCAAATTCCAACTTCAGTGTGTGGAGCAAATTTTTGTTAATATTCACTTAGCTTAGATAATCGGTAAAAATAAATAAGATGCCCCGAGGCAGAATCCTATACAGATTACACATAAATCTTGAATGACTAAGAAGTATTTTTTACATAATACATAGTAGCCAATACAGTAAACCAGACCATACTGTAAATGAGACGTGGATGCAGAGGTTGGTATATCGTCATGATACAAAGGCCAGCTGAGTTGCGCGGTAAAATTCGTTGCAATTCGGGGCATTTTTTTATTAGACAAGTTCCAGCGATCAAACTTTTGACTGATTTTAAAGCAATATTCCGGTCTACTTCATATCAGAGCAGGCGTGGTATGGTCCCTACATGGTTTAGTGCGTGGTGCCCACCAACATGCTGGCTGCGTCCGCGGAGTCAGACAGAGTTTCCTAGCAGCTGCTCAATTGTGCGTGAGAGTTAGAGATCTCGTCGGGCTGGTGTGAGAAATTGCCAGCTTGACTTATCCAATGGAACCCCAACATTTGAATGAAGTAATGCTGATTTCGCGGTGCCAGAGTAACATCGGAAATGGTATTGGTACAATTTAAAAAACTACTTGCGATAATTTACGCTTCAACTTCGTACAATAATATTGACCAGATTTGTCACGGTAATAACTTTCAGTATAATCAGCTGTTGCCATGCTGAAGTAAATTAGACTCCCGGAAACTTTCGTATCATAGGATAATTTAAATTCATTCCAGAATTCCTATCACCCGATAAATTATTGGGGAGATCAAGCCGTGTGTAAAGAATCTTCTTATGTATTCAATTCTTCTTATGCAATATTATTCAATTCTAAGAGGAGAGGAAGGCATATGGAAATTTGGCAAGTTATTGGTTGCCAGTGTCGTTACTTTTGGAAGACTGGGTTATCTCACTGAAGACCGGGGAGTTAAATAATATTTCTCGGGCGATTTATATTAGACTGATGCTTCCCTAAATGCAGGTAGGGTAATAGGAGGATGCAGGTCAGAGGTTTCGTGTTTATTTAGTTTGATGTCAACATGTACGGTAAATAGGCCTGCGAACAAAGTTGAGCATTAATACATGACATGGGTAAAATATTTCATCGACATTAATACAGGGCATGGATAAAATATTTCATCGATCGATATCATTCGTAGAATTTACCACGAGTTTAATTTAATAATGACTTCCACCAACACATTTCTGGATTAAGTTGATTACACCTAATTTAAATTCAAGTGACAATTTATGTTTAATTCATATCTAGTCTGACCAACTCTTCTTTCCATTTTATCAACACAGTAATTTAGGGAATTAATCTTAAAATCCAACTTAGTCCTTTTGACCATTAACATTTCAATCAGTAACCTAAAAATTCATTCATCTTACATTTCTTAGGTTTCCCCTAATTAAATTAATGTAATGGAATATCTTATTTGAACAATAACAAGAAATATTGACTTCAATATCATTGAAGCTAACTGTATCAAAATCCACAATCAAATCCTACTATAAGTATCAACTATGATTGAATACTCAATAATCCTCAATGGTTAAATTATTTAGATTTATCACTATCATCCATAAGCAATCACTGTTACGTAATCAAAATCGGCATAGGATAAAATTCCAATACACAATGAATCAGACTCAAATTAATTAGTCTCCCAATTATGATATGACGTATTTTAATTAATTTAATCATATTATTTAAATTCCCAAGTCACTGTCTACAGTACAGTTCATTCTGTTATATTCAAATTCTTCTTGCAACAGTTCAATCAATATTCCTCAACAATAGACATTTAAGTTTAATAAAAATTCATCCTATTCTTTCCTATGAAAACAATATTAATGAACATTAAAAAATCCTCAATAATACTGAATCAAAATGGATAAAAATAGTAATAATGAAAAATTCTAACATGATCTCTCTAGCCATTGGAATTATTTCTACAGGTGTGATTTCCACAATCATTTCAGAAACTAACTTTAGGCCTGAGTAATTTCCCACTCAGCATTAACAATATTCACTCTAGTTTTCCACTCAATATTAACAATACTCACTCTAGTTAAGGTATGATTACATAAGGAATTATCGTCACAATGTTTATCCATTTGCTATCAACACCTATTTGAATATGTGGTCAACCGAGCCGCTCCTACTTCAGCCTGGGGGCTAAGCAAGATCCGTCTTTAGGAGCGTTCCTCTAGCCTAGCCGATTATCTCAACTAGACTTTCTTAGTTAATTAACACTCGCAAGGCTAAAATAACTACACGGAACATTTATCCAAAACAACTTAAACAAGGTTACATCATTAATAGTAAATTTCCTACTCACCCAGTGTATAGATATCACAACACATATAAAGAACTACTAAGGAAGGCACGGCAGAGAACCTCGCGTGTTGGCGTCAGGGCAAGAATGAAGGGCTCGGAATAGGCCTCCGGGAAAATCCGGAAGTCTTTCAAGATGTTGCCATCGTTAGGTATCAAATTGTGCTATGGTTGCTGTTCTAGTGTTCAATTTTATAATTGTTCTTATCGGATCTTAAAAGTATTATAAAACACTTCGCAAATTATGTTTGTTATAGTTGACTATGATTTTTGTTGTTACTGACCGTTGTTACTGACCATTGTTACGGATGACAATATGTACAATATTAAGTTAGCAGTATGTCTACATCTTATCTTATTCTAACAATACTGCCGAGATCACTACAGAAACGCGGTGCCTTGGAAGGCACCTATCATTACTGGAGGTTAATTCGATGTACGGAACGAGCTCAGCTGACAAAGAAGTCATTGCTAATCGTGTTCGAACAGGGAAACTCTTTCTTCAGCTCAGTATTAGTACGGAACGTTGCGCTTTAATGTCTCCTTCATCGTAACTTTGAAATTAAAAGACCGATGCACCGTATTTTTCTGCGTAAGTATTTGCCAGCAAAATGTCAAGAAGATTGAAGTTGTTTGATTAGCTGTGAATAGGTTAGTTACTCAACGAGCATCATAAATTGGAGACATTTTGCGAAATCAATCCTTAGAACTTTTAGAGAGGACGTTGAGCACCATGCTAGTTATTAATGAAAATATTTGTCGCACTAAAATGAAAGCTGAAGCATTACGCACAGGTTTATTCGTTTATCAAAATTTAATGAAGTTCGGCCCTAAACGAAGTACAATCATGAGACATTATTTTCGACCACGAACCCCATTCATGTCAACATTCCCCCATCCACGAACCATTCTCTTTGAGACGTTTCTCCATCCACGAACCACACTCATGACGACAATCCACTCTCCACGAAACACACTCATGAAGATATTCACTCCGTCTATATTCCCTCATGAAAAATTCCCAACAAATTTTATCAATAAAACTAGTGCTAGACGACTGTAATGTCACACGCAGTCATATCTTCCTATACTGCCAAGGCCACCTCACCCACTGATCTCATCTTATACGCTGTAGTGCGTGCGTGGAGGAATAAGGTATATAAAAATGTTTGCACAGAAATACCCCCCGATGAATCTCGAACTCACTGTCAAAGGGGAATAAAATCACCTCTAATGTCAATTCAGCCTGAACTTGAAGATGTAGAAACTAAAGATTTCGCTCTGTAAATGAGACTAGAACACGTCGATCGAAAAATGAATGCTTTCATTTTAAAAAGTTCACCTACTCTGTGCGAATTTATAAGTTTATGAGGCCTGTAAAAGAATTTTGCCGCTCAACGTTAAAATATTCGTATTGGAATATCAGTAACTAACCGCCAAAAACTACATGGTTTACAGCCCCGGGATTCCGTTCACTTGATCTCATCTCTGATTCGTCTCCTATTATACAAACCGGGCTGACATCCAGAGCTATGCGTTAATAAAATCTTGAGTCGGCAAGACCTACCGGGCATAACAAATCACGATGAGACCGGGATAATGGACACCCAAAATGAGGCAGAGGCGCCATCCATCATGGCGACGTTCAAATGAAATAAATGATGGTCAAGGTGCAGCAATCCGCGCATATTGCGGCCAGCGGCCGCCGCCTCGCCTCAGGATCTGCGCCTGCCAACAGCAATTATTTACGACGAGGCAGCTCCAGTCGAACATATTTCGCTACCGGAGAGTTCAACCGAAAAATAAATCAAGCTTCAGTAGATGAAGATGAAGTTGGAAGCTTTTATTGCTATTTGTTGCCATCTTTTGTATAAATAAATAATCGACTCATTTATCAATCCAATTTAATAAATTGCCAAAGAAATATTTAAATTTGTATTCGAATGTAAACGAATGCAAATTCTTCTTCAACAAACTTTATTTATGGACAACTCTTATAGACCACTCTAGTAAATTTCTACTCAGTTATATTTTAATTTATTATTGTAAAGTTGAAAAACATAAACAGAAAAATTATGAATACATGACCAATTTAGGGTACCAAGAAAAAGCCACTCTGTTAATTATTCAGAGAATATCTTTTGAGAACAAGTTTTTTAGCGCGAGTCTAAGTTTGATGTAGATTCAACTTCAAGTTGAACAGTTCTCGATTACATAATCCTGAAATGACTAACCCACACAATTGAACTTTTTACAATCACTGCACGGAACAGTTCTATAGTTACTTCATTTTTAGCGCATTTTCTCATTTATGGAAAAAATGCACTATTGTGCTCGCCATGTCCGTCTGTCTGTCCGTCCGTCCGTGACCTCAAGTTTTCGTCGGCGAGAAAATGCGCTCTCTGTCACTCACTGCAGTGAGTACTGAGTTATATTTTTTTAGGTCGGCGGCGATTCAATTTTATTTTGAACAGCTATCGGTTAATTGCCGATTTCTGATACGACTGAGCACACATACTTGACAGTTCAACCGACACTGCGAAGTTGTAAAATTAACTAATTTTTTAAGGGTAGAGATCCAACTTTATATTGAATATCTGTTGTATATTTACCTAATTCTGAAACATTAACACCCATTTACTAATATTTTTTTCTATCACTGCGCGGTTTTAAAATTATTTTTTTTCGAGTTGGATTGTGATACAAGTTCATTTTGGACACTAATGGGACAATTCCCAATGCAGAAAAAAACAACCGGGAATTTTTACAATAATTGCGCTGTGATAAAATAGTTTGCGCTGAGTTTAGCCGACATCAGACAGCACTGCTGGCAGTTATCGGTTAATAACCGTATTCACTAATAATTAAATCCAATACTTAAAAATTTTATCGCTACACAGTTGTAAAGAAAATTTATCTCTTAAGTTTTAAGACGATCCAACTTTATTTGGGGTATTCACCGGTTGAGAACCCAATTAAGACTTATCTAAAGCACAGTTAAGTTATACATCGTGACATCAGTGTGTTCTCAGGAATTTTTCAATTTACAATTCAATCAAAATTCGCCCTGGCCAATTAATTCCCGTTCTCTATTTCTTCATCTTAATGAAAAGAACGAATGGCCTGTTCGCCCCTCTTTCAGTTTTGCAGCCTCCGACTATTGCCTAACCTCGCACTGCACACATCTGACGGCTGCTCTACTCCACCTTCCTCACGCACTTGTTCGCAACACCTGCCGGGCCATGCAGCTGAGCTCAGCAAGTGAGGACGGTCCCGGAATCTACCACCTGGACGCCTCTATCTCACCTCGACATCACAATTTGAACGAGGAGGGTAAATCGAGTCGGCAATTCTTTTCCTGGCCTTCTGCCGACACCTATTGGAGATTCCAAAGAACCTAAACCGATAAACTCTAGTTCATTTTTATTGCCTCGCCATCCATAAAGAATTCTATAGAAAATATTCCTGCTCTTTGACCCAATCCCTTGACACTCAATTTCCATAGCAATTCATCATTCTTTCACGTTTTACAGGAGGCATTCGAGGGGCGAGGAGACGTGGGCGGGCGGTCTGAGCACGGGATATCTGACTTCTATTCGTCCATCGCCTCCGTCGCCACGGTATACCGCCAAATAAAATCTAATATTAGTTGTTTCGCTCGTTCTGTTTTGCCCTAATTTTTTTTAAATGTAGCAGTGATATCATTGAGTAGGATTCACGCGACGTTCCCGATTTCAATTTGACTGAAGATTTTGACCTTTCAACAAATAAGGATTATTGAATCAGTTAACGAGCATTTTGAAAAAAATTTACATGCTCCTTCATGATATTCGAGTGATATTTTTTGCGGATTATTCACATATGAGGTCTGAAATAAAAAGAGATAACATCAAATATTTATTTTTTAACTTGAAAACAAAATAAACATTAACATGAAAGAAAGTCAACACGAAACATTCTAAATATGGCAAATTTCCAACCTGTATCAATATATGCAGCGCTGGCTCCCATTCTCAAATCTCTTCTATCTTCTTAGGCATGCCAGAAATCAAATTTTGAATGATGTTTAAATAAATAAAGTTCCTTTGATGCAAAGTCAAGTCCATGTAGGTCCTTTGAAGAAGTTGGCTTTTCTTTACCCTCTGTTTGAGAATGGCCCATACATTTTCAATAGGCTTCAAATATGGAGAATTTCGTGGCATAGGTGTCAATTCTTCAACGCCAAAATCTTCAAGAAGCTTTTTGTTAGCACCTGCTTCATGGAATTTTAGCAGTGATCGAAGCACATGAAGAGCACAGCTGACCACCACGGTGAAGAGCACAGCTGACCACCACGATGAAGAGTTCAACTGACCACCACGATGAAGAGCACAGCTGACTACCACGATGAAGAGCACAGCTGACCACCACGATGAAGAGCACAGCTGACCACCACGATGAAGAGCACAGCTGACCACCACGATGAAGAGCACAGCTGACCACCATTATGAGTACAACTGACCATCAGGTTGAGGAGTACAGCAGCAAATCAAGCACAGAAGTACAGCTTACATTGTAACAACACGACAGATAAATCCAACAAAAGACATCAAACCGCAGGACCCGCTGTCGCTAATTAGCTTGCTAATGAGTTCATAATTAGCTCATCATTCAATGATTGTTGCTTAATGAAGAACTTAGTATAAACAGTGCCTGAATTCTCTTGCGAAATATTAATATAACTGAGAAATTATTTATGCTATGCGCATTATAAATAGAGAAACTATTTTGTGTCCAATAAAGCCAAGGTTATTTATAAACTATTATTCCCAAGCATAAACAATAAACAGCTCAAGGTCTCACGATGTACGTGTTTTACTTGACTGTAAATGTAATTTCCTAAGTTGCTGGAATATTCTTATATTGTCTAAAAATTCAATCACAATTTAGACATAAGCCATTGATAAATTTTGTGGTTATATCTGTGCGCAATAGATTATATATAAGCGAGCTCAAGGGTTGCCAAAAAATATCAACATCACGTTAAATAATAACTTGGATTTGCTAGCACATGATATATTATATATCTTTTATACATTCATATACCGGGCATATATTACCGGTGTATGAAGTTTATGTATATTTTCTAGAGCATGAAGCTGACATAAGATCTACTTTAATTAGAACATGCTACGAGGCACGTCAAATGCATGCTACGCGGCACGTAGTTTCTACGTGCCGGGGTGCCAGTGCTGACTGCTTGACACGTATCACAGGATACGTGTCAAGCTGTCGTGTAAACTTTGAAAAAGTAACTCGTGTGCAACACGTATCAGAGGATATATTAAATCATAAAAACAGAGCAGCAGAAGCCTCAAAATTATTTTTCCAAGCGACCAAGGCAGTCTGCTGAAAATCCTTATTACATTAGTCATTAATTACAATATTTATATGATAGGTAAGATATTGCTTAGCATTCATGTGACTGGTGTATAGCACACATCTTGCCCTAATTTCCAATATACTTATACTTATATGCTGCAGCGGTACGCAGGGAAATGTAAACACGCTCTCTGTGTTATAAGCAACTATATAAGTGAATACAGCTATAAAGTAGCAGGAAAGGAAGTAGAATTCCTTTCAAATACTGCCATCAAAGTGTCACGTCATACTGTATAGTATAGTATAGTAGTACAGTATAGTAGTATAGTATAGTATCTTCGGCATTTAAAGAATAGGCCTGGATAGGCCTGTCGCCGATTCTTGTACTTTTCTTGACTAGACTGGCCTTTTGATCAGATCTTTTCAACGGACGGTAGATATAAAGGGAGAAGGATTACTAGAATTTGATACTAGATACTTCAACAGTACTTCTTCAACTAGATACTTCAACAGTTTTTCTTTGAAACAGCGAACGATCTCAAATATTTCAGATGGCAAGTCTGTGTTAGATTTCCCATCCGCTGATTAGTATTGAATAATAGAGCTCATCTCCCGCACTTCCGTACACCATCGCTCCCAGGTTATCCTACATCGAAATCTCCTCACTTCTGGAGCCCAGCGCCCCTGCTTCTCTTCCCTTGTTTCAAGCCCGACTTCTAACTGACTTATTCCAAACTCGCTTCTGGATTGTTCAGACGCGCTCAGGCTACAGTAGGTTAGTGGAATATTCGTGCAAATTTTCCATACATTTTGTAATCTGGAATGAATTGAGGAGAGCAATTTTTTCGCGGCTAAATAAAATTGTGTAATCAGGTCTTTGCAGCTTCGCCGTTTGGTTTTAAAAATGCTTTAAACTTCTACGCACAAATGTTATACGGTACACAATAATGTCTGAACGCTTACTCACAACTTTTTTCTGCAGTACAGGTAGCCAGGAATTATAATCGTCAGAAATACTTTAAATTTGTCTCCATTACCTGGCGTCCTAATTGATGACACACGAAAATTACAGATATTTCATTCACAACACACACAAATTTGCCGTGCTCGATCTGCGTTCAATTCACTTTCAACTGTAAGTAAGAATAACTGCGATGTTATGGTCAACAAATTTAGAAGCTTCGATCGCTCACATATTTAAACTCAAACAATTTTTTTCAATTGAGGTCATAACGACGCTCCTGTTCAATTCTTTGTCCATCAAGCAAAAAAATCTCATGAGGGGCTGCACGCTGCGTGCAACCATGTGTTAGAAATTGCTTTGTATTATTTTAAACCCTTAGATTTTCAGGGACGGAACTGAAGGTGAATTTTCAGAAGCTTGCGTTACTCATTGTTATGTTTTATGGGATGCTGAATTATTTTGAGGATTACCCTCTAACAATTTTAACAATGAATTGGATTGTTAAGAGCTTTATACATTATTATTAAGGAGGTGACATTCAAGACTCATTCATGCGTGATTGGGCGGCGATAATTTAATAACCTTACCTTGCGAAATCGTGAGGTGGTTAATAATCAGTAATGATCCAGACATGATGCCGATGGTACATAAATGAAAGCGCGTCCTCTACTACTGTGATTACTTAATTGTTACTCTAACATAATATAAACTGAGGTTAAGTTTTAGGTCGTAAACTCTTGGAATCGAGCTCGAGCGAGGTGGTTTACCGTAGAATTGACAGCAGGTTTTCGTTAGCAATTAATGCGGGATCATCATACTCCGTGTCCAGCCTATATGTCCATCACACTAAGCCCGCGAAGCTGCATTATTTTGTCCTGTTCGTCGTTAGCCAGTTTTATGGGTGGCTGATTCAATGGTGAGGATGAATACTGAAAGTGTGTTTGTCTTGAAAATAAATGGTGGAAAGTCCTAAAGGGATCTAGCTAATTGTACTTGAACTATTGCACGTGTTGCCGGACGATTCATGGCTTGTAAGCTGTGTGCTGAGTGATTGAATTCAATAAATTTGTTTTGTTTTAATGGTTTGAATCTGGTCGAAAAAGGACATGGCTCATACAGGATAATAAGGCACATTGGCAGAGCCTGAAGTAAAATTATACCATCAGTCATCCGTACGAGAAGAACACATCTGTTTATCGTGAGTTTAACTTGAAATTTAGCCTTAATTTAGCCTCTTTATTTATCCTTTTACTTGATATACTTCTTGGTATACTGAGCTAATAATCACACATGGAGTGATTATTTCGACTTGAAAAGTTGATTAGAAATTAACAAATTTGAAGCTGTACGTCAGGATGATGATATTAAGATATGAAGAGTAGTTTGGAAATAAAGTATAATTCTCTCGCTCTTAAAAAAATTAAACATTGGGTTATTCTCTCTTGCCTCATAACGTTTCCTCTCCTCCTCGTAATATAAAGAGGGAGGAACCGCAGAAAAATTAATCTAAAAAGATATAATGTCTCATGGTCTTTTGAACTAAAAACTTGTTCAGGATTGGAACAAAAGATATAATATCATCATCCATAAAAAAATTATCGCCATCATTTCTTGTGAGAGAAAGTCTAGCTCCGTCGTCAGTCCATAAGCAAGAAAATAAGTAAAAACAATTAGCAAAATAAAATTCACATTAAAATAGTAAAACCTAGATCGTCCAATGCAATCAAATAAGAATAGGATAAACATGAACAGACAAACCTATCGATTTACGATTTCGAGGGGATAGGAACTGCAGGCGGCTTTTAAACTAGGCTCCTGTTTAAAAATGCACAGGGATTACAAAATTTGCTTGTCAGAAACATCGGTTGTGGAGGCTAAAACTCTTAAGTCACTATTGGACACAATGACGTTACACTGCTCGGCATGCATATCGCGTACGTCTGAATGTGGGGACATGCAAGCAGGTTTCACGATTTATGTCTCCATCCTTTGTGCTCCGCCAGCCTAGTATAAAAATTGCGTGATGTCATACCGACATACGCAAATGCGCACGACTATATTCAGAAACTAAGGACAATCGCAATTAAAGGACTCCCAGTTCCTAATTTAAATGCTGCCTACAGTTTCCATTCCTGGAAATTGTAAATAGATTGGTCTGTATGCTCATGTTTACTTCATCTTCATTTGTTTTCATTTGACAATTCAGGTTTTAATATTTTAATTAAATGTGAATTTTAGTTTACTAACTTCGGAGAAAATGTTTCGGGGCTTGACTCCGAAACGTTTTCTCTCATGAGAAATGGTTATACTTTTAGTGTTTTCTTTGCTTTAAATTCTTGATCAACTATAAAAGTTTGAAAATAATTGCATCGATATCGGGTCACGGCTCCTTGTTGTGAAGTTCATAAATACGTTACCCACTTCCATAAGGGTTCATAAGCTTGATCTCCGACGTGATTCCCTTTGGACTCTCAGTGTCAATCATTTAGAATGAGCGACTCACTATAATACAGCACAGATAGCAGCAGGCGGCTCTGATGGACTGGCAGTGTCGCCTAACGATGGAGTAAATGAGTTGATGTTATTAAGAGCATATTAATGTAATGATACGATCATATTAGGCTACGACAGAACACTGTCACTAATAATAGCTTGCTTGGTTTTAGAATAATGGGTTCATTTGGGGAGCAGTTCAGCCTGCATGTGTTGATTTATGAGACGATATGTTCGTTGAATAACTAATAGAGTCGCTTATAGCTATCTGAAGAAATGGTTCCAAAACAGTGAAGTTATTTTTTGCATGAGTATTCAAAATTTTATGAAGAGAAAGAGTGTAGGAATTGGTATGAAAATTTTATGCAGAACCTTTTATGTAAAGTTCAAACTGATCACTGCAAGACTGCTTGAACGTAATTGGTGAGCTGCGTTTTTTGTCAAGACTAAACATTTTCTATGATAAAACAGTATGAACTGACGGCTAAAAAAATATTAGCTGCCGATCATTATATTTTATTTAGAAAAACAGACAATTTTTTCATAAGAATTTATTCGTGACCATAATTTCTAAACAACAAAAGCGGTGGCTTTTCATTACCGACATTTCGATGATTGTGGAAGTTACGGCCAAAAAGCAGATATGAAAATAAATGAAATGTAAATGATTTATTTTTTATCACCATTCGTTCAATTTTTCTGCAAAATTTTTGGTCATTCCTTATTCGCATGGCATGAAATACTGCGCTATTCCCACCAACGTGCCCCCTAAACATATATTTCCCTTAAGTCCTTATCTTGTAAATGTTCGGTCTGAACTAACGGTTATATACAGTTAGCTCAACTCTCATGTCTCCTCGGTAAAGATTTCCTCTTTCCCGGTATATTGTTCACCAGTAAATCATTAAACTAGCACGCTATGCATCTGCATGGTCCTTCACACTTGCGAGTGACATTTGTTCACCGAAACGATGGCGGTTCTCACGACCGGCCTCCCCATCACGAGTAGAAAATACTTCTGTCTAAAGTAACGATAATTTCAGTGGTGCATAATTTTTAAAATTATGGGCTCAATACAATTTGCTGCACATTTCGGGTGTTACTTTAGACAACCTTGCTTAGTTGGAAGGTTAAGGCCCCAACACATCATTCTCCTTTGAACCTTTTGTACCGCCATATCGTAACTTGTCTTCCACTTTGCGTCGACTGCTGGGAGCACTCGACGGTGTTGGACTTAGAACGCTGCATGGGTTTCGGTGCTGCCTTGAAGCGTGAGACGCAACGCGCGGAAGCAACAACAGTACATCTATACTTATTTTAAATGTACTGGAGATAGAGAACCGGATGTTTATAGGCTGGTTGTACTTGAGGTAAGCTCAGCGTGTTGAGGAAATTTGTAATTCAGGCCAGTTCCCAAGTTCAGGGATAACTGTTCCCTCTTCGCTGCTTATTTCATAATAATGGAACCTTCCATGTATGTTCCGTTGCGATTGATATTAATTTACGTCCGCGGTATTCACAGGATACCTCGTTTTGAAATGGTATGAATATATTCCTATTATTTGTATTTTATAAATATATGTGTCAGGTGAGCAATTTCTCTAAAAAGACTTTTATACTCTTATTAGAAGACTTTTATACTCTAATTAGAAGTCAAACTTAGTGCGATCCACTTTCCACTTTTCAAATAATTTTAATTTCTTAGTACGTACTTTAGTAAATTATAATTGCAATATATATTTCCTGACGGTGTGATTGGCATTTCACGGAAATTAGATTAATTTCAAATATATTTCAAAATTAGTGACCTAATTTTGGTAAAAATTGGAGTGCACATCCAGAAATTTTTTTATGCATGGATCATTGGATTTCATTTCGCAAAAATTACGACGGTGATGTTACAAAATAAAAAAATTACAAGTAAACAGTAGAAACAAATCTGAAGCAACTTCTGTACATGGTAATCTTTCCAATTTAATGTGTTATTCAGTCGAGCAATTCTCTGTTCAATTCGGGAGAACAAACAGTGCGCGCCACAGTATACGTCGATAGCAAATCCTGAGCAGCTGCAGCGTTCATTTAGCCGCTAACTAGCGCAGTGCCGCTGATAAAGCGAAGCGCAAACTGTCTCTGCTGAACGCAATGAGCAACATCTGGCTTTACGCTTGCCAACGAAGCCAGTCAGTCTCTGGCTTGATTAAATCGCGTGTTGACTAGCTCATCAAAGCGACACGCGAGAACGTCTCGTTCCTGCCAAATTGAGAACCTGTCCGCCCCCCCCGCGGATGGTTTAGGTCCCTCGAATTGATCTGAAAAGAAACAACACTGTGAAATATTGTAAAATTTTGCGGGTACTGAATTAAAATTCATTAAGTGAATTATTTTAGCATGGGATCTTGTTGTAGATCATTTGTAAGTTTCAGCAAATATACTTATTGGGTTATGTTTTATTAATTTAAGAATAACTTCTCCATTCAGATATTCTGTAGCATATTTCTCTTAATATTGGTGTCCATAGGCGAGAATGATAAAAAGAGACAACTTATTTTGCAATTGAGGAAAATTTTTATAGTTGACGAAGAAAGAAAAAAAGTGGTTTAACCTCAGGTGGTTTCGATATTTTGCGTGCTTGGTAGTAAGTTAAGCAGGTAAGTCTACCGTGAGTAGTCGCAGGATCATGTGTACTGAAAGGCAGGGTACGTAAGACGACAGAGTAAGTTAAAGTTGAACGGCGTACGAAATTATAAGGGGCGTAACGTGCTAGTCTGGATCAGTTTTAGCCAGGGCATATATAATATGTTTGTTCTGGGGACTATCGGAGTGTAAATCACAATGCGGCAGGAAAATTTGATTCCATTATTCCAAAGTATGAAATTACAAATTTTATGTTTATAGTTTGGTCTCTTTCATATAAATACAATTAAAAAAATTCAAAATATGCATAACCTCAAATTACGACGATATCCCGTACGAATAGCATATTAGCGCTCAGGAACATTCAATTATTCCAATTCATACAAGCAGACAACATGGCTGATTGTTTCTCAACTCGGCAGTGAGCATTTCTATTTCCTGCAAGCATTAGAATTTTCTATAAACTTGAATGATAATTGGAAAAAAATGTCCCACTCCTTCATACTACAATGAAATGCTGGAAATTTTGCCTAATCTGTCACATATACTCCAATGTTTGATATGTGGTTCTGAGTGTTTGAAGCCTGGCATCGTAAATTTACAGAAACTCCATGAGCGCGAACCAAAATAATAAAGATAATCTCGTGATATGAACTGGGCTTGATATTTAATTTCCAGTGTCGATATCAGGAAGCATCGTAAAACAGGGATGGTTTAAAGGGGTCGTTGAGGGTAAATTATTACATATATTAGTTAGCATAAATGTTATTGTACAAAAGATCTGAAAAGATAAGGGAGTTATGAAGATGTGAGCAGGTTAATTTTCTTCTGAGAAGACATTGGTTTATGAAAAAGTTGCTCTTCGTGTGACTCTTAAAGACCTGACGCTGACTCTTAAAGACCCTGAATCATTACGGATTTCAAAAAGAATTTTTACAATCAATTGCGGGATTCGAACCATCAACTTTCTGCCCAATTTTTGGCGATCTTAACCACTTAGCAGCCCTGAGTAAGATAAATTTAAAAATGTGTTAAATTGTGAGTCATAAATTCGGTATTAGTTTGGCAATGCCTAAAGTCGTGTCAGGTGAATCTATAGTGGCTTGTACGCCGCATGATGTAAATCAACATCTACTGTACGTTGTCTGCATCTAGATTTTAGGAATTATATTGGGTTATTTCAGTAAAAAAATTATCTATTATTATTTCATGACTAAAATGCTGCTTGAAAAATTATAGGTTTTTCTGTTCTCGCTAATATTTTCACAGATAATGATCGACTGAATATACTCTGTTAGTTCCGGTTACACAAATTTCAAGAAAGATACGAGTACCTACTTGTAAATGTGCAGCTTTAAACGGGAACAATTTTGTTCATTAAATTTCGAAACTACTTCCCCAACTGATCCTCATGGTTCCAGGACTTAACTATATCACGTACGCCACGTGCATATCCGATTTTACTGAACGATGCAAAATTGACATCTGCTTGCTCATGTGAAAATATTCCTCTTTTTCAATGCTATAAAGCCTGCAATAAAATCCTCGATGACGCTGCAGTTTTGTTGTAAGGCACCGAAAATATAAGCACGGCGTGGAGAAAACATTTATTTGCGCGCTGCAAAGCCAGGCCTCCAACCAGCCGAAAACTGTGCCGGGATCTCTCAGAGGATGCATTTCATACAAAACGCTTGCAAAACCTTTTCTGGACACGCAAAACTTTTGTGGAAAATTTGCAATGCAATATTTCATAGCTCTATCAACCAAACTTGTACGGTAACTGGGAATTGTGAAAAGTACCTTTATAGGAGAGTAACTTTGGCGTGAAAATTTTCACGTTAAAGTTTTATATTGTTTTTGTAAATAAGCATGACAAACTGGACAAACAACAATTATTGAACACTTTTTCACTCTGTCAAATATTGAAGGCAAATAATTATTCCAAATTAATCATTAGAAGCAATTTTTTTACTATTAGAAAATATTAAAACAGAGATTGAGCGAAATAATTGTATATCAACTTGTTCATTGACTTTTAATTTATGTTTTTCAACGGCAACTATTGGAGGAGATTTCCTTTGATATTGATTTTGTTGTTGGTAGTGAAATATAATATTGTGCTCCGTGAATTTGTTTTCAGTTTGATGCGACCTCGATGTAACATCTGGGTTGAAATAATGCGAGGAATGATATTGATACGCAGCAGCAAGCTTGCCTTGCATAGGTCGATATGCTATACGGTCCTGCAATAACCAGTATGCTTCCTACCAGTTATTAAGTAGTAAAAATGACAAGTAAAGAATGAAAACTAATATTTGTTTTTTAAAAGTCAGCAATACTAGTCGGCTGCTGAAGTCAGGGAAAATTAATAACATAAAATTTAGCATCATATGGTCATGTGGTAACCACTTTTTTTACTAAAATTTGTTGTTACGATGAGAAGGCAAAAAACTTGGCACTGAGGATCGTACCTCTCCTCGACGTCCTGACCGCCTCCCGTCACTGATATAAAAGAGGCACTGCAGTGAACCACTGAGCTGGCGGCAAACATTTGCAACCCAATCATAATATCTGAACTTGAGATAAATTAGATATTATCTCAACTATTGCAAGTTATTACTTGGCCTATAAAATTGCCAAGTAGTACTAATCATTTGCATCAGTCGTGTAAATCTTTCAACAATCTGATACCCGTATAAAACCTCGATCGCTCAATGCCAGTAAACCATCGTGAATGCTAGGAGTGCGACAATATTTCAAAAGCAACTCATCACCGAATACGTGAGTATGGAGAAATGATAATAGGCCAATTTTAATTTAACTGCAAATTCCACAATTTCGCACACATAAAAACATGAATCATAAATGCAGTCTGCCAATGCTCAGGGGATCGTCATCATCAAATTAATTGAGTTGCATCGACCGTACCAAACCAACCTTGTTTCACAGATGAGCTTCATTTCATCTTCAGAATCCAGCAATTTTTTGGTGCCTATCTATCATCATTAACTCGTCAAAAAGTGGAGTCGCTGTGCCAGTGCTTTATAAGCAAAGATTTTTGCACGAAGGGACGGGGAAATTGCATAAATCAAAGGCGTACGGGAAGAAAAAGGCCCATTAAATCGCTGTAATTGTGCCATTAAACAATCAGCCGCCGCATGTAAGCAGCGAGGCTGTGTTGCGTACGTAAAGCATCCACTCATGGCTGTCTATGAGCGTTAAAAGCACCGACGATGAAAGCGTAACTCATTCTAGCCTCGGATGAAATTGGTGTAAATATGGTCAGTGAACCACAATGGTCTAGATATAGATATATATAACGGCCGTCTAGATGTATGAAATTAATTTATGCACGTTTGATTAACTAGAATATTTAGCATTTTTTTAACACTGGTAAAGTCAGCATAAGCGATTGTTCCGTAGTTTTAAACATTTAATTCTGTTTCATGCTCCTCAAATAGTTTCCGTTTTGTCATCATTCCGTCGGCCCATTTAGAATAGCACGGAATTCGTCCGTCAACAGAACTGCTAAACATATAAATATTCATGTATTCATCAGCCGTGTCCGCCATCATCTGAATGACCTTGATGATTGACATTTCATCAGGGCTAAATTTGGCACATACCTGTTTGTAAAGAAGATACGTGTAAGATTCAAACATGCTCACAGGACAGCGTAAAATTTGGGCTCCATTGCTCGTAATTCCATGCATGACATCATATAGCCCTCAGCTGCCCGCAATAGGAAAGAAAATGGATGTACCATAAATTTGATGGCTTCTTTGTATTTAAGTAATTTGATGGCTGGCACCTGCCAGGCATTGGATGTACCACAAATTTGATGGCTTCTTTGTATTTAAGTAATTTGATGGCTGGCACCTGCCAGGCATTTTAGGCTTGATTCACTCCATACTACTGGGCACTTGCCAGACACATGCCAGTCACGGCCAGTTCTCTGCCAGGTGCATCCACATGTTCAGTCCGGTCACGGGCCGTCCACACTTCAGTTTCTTTCGTATCGCGTGCCGTGCCTGTCGCAGATTATTGCACTTTTCGTAACTTGTTCACGGGAGATTTAAAAGCAGGTCCTTTGACCGGATCTTTTCAAAATTGATGATAACTTGAAATAGCTACTGGACTTCCACCAGGTTCGAAATGGATCAAATGGTGTTGGGCATTTCATGTCTGAACATATATTTCTCCACTGCTTTATCTAGATTGTTCTTAAACGCGTGTTTACTCGGAGCGTCACCGATGTAATCGAAGAGGCTGTTCCACATGTCGGGACTCGGGACTTTAAGCGAGAAGAAATGTTGCCGCAAGGATGTGTTGCAACGCAACTGCGTTGCAACTATGTAAACATCCTGTGTTGCAGTTGTAACGCAGGATGTTTAGTTTATAGCCGCGGCCCCTGGTGTTGGTTCTTGTTTAAAATTCCAGTAATCCTTCTGGGACTTTGAATAAACCATGAGTATACTTGTATACTTCAATGAGGTCACCACGCAGATGTCGATAACAGAGGCTTGGCAGCTTCATAATCTTGAATCTTTCTTCGTGAGACTTGCCCGTCAAGCCTGGAATTATCCTTGTAGCAAGTCTTTGAACACTCCATACTAAATTTTTGCCTTTTTCAAGTTTCGGTGATCACACGGTAGTTCCAAACTCTTATCGACATGAACTCCCACATCTTTTTCCAAGCAAGACTTCCAAGACAATCATTGCCCTCTCGTTGCAACCATGCCTTCCATACTGCAACCTTGCTGTTCATTGTTCTTCCCGAGGTGAAGTACTTCACACTTGTCAGCGTTAAAACGCTGCTGCCGCGTATCAGCCCAGTTAACTAATCTGTCAAGATCATCTAGTGACCGCACTTTATTTGACGCATCTATAACTGTATTAACTATAACTGTATAACACGCTTGACACTACGTCTGGCAAATCGTATCTATCATATTTTTTTTTTAAAAATGATGTTACTTGAGCTATTTTTCAATCGGCCGGCAAAGTCCCTTCTTTCAAGTTTTTTTTTTGAAGGAAAAAAAATGGCCGTCCAAGACGGTTGCTAATTCTTTGAGCAATCTGGGATGGAAGCCGTTTGGTCCACATGACTTGTTGGGATTTAGAGATACCAGGCGCTTGAGAACCTCTTCTTTGTGTATTTCAAAGCGTGTTAAATTCAAGCCTACTGGGCGCTCCTCAATAGCTGGAATACTGTTCAAGTCCTCATCAGTGAACACGCTGCTAAAGAACTGATTAAGAAGGTTAGCTTTGCCCTCCACAGAGCATAACTTTCGTTGATCTACTTCAGACCAGAAATACCGTCGTTTGCCTTACACTTAGAGCTAGCGTTTAAAAAGAAGGGTTCTGGTTATTTTTCTTTTTTGCATTTTTGACAATATTCCTTTCAAAGTTTTTCACTGCGGCGCGACAGATTTCATTGGCTTGATTTCGAGCTCCTGCATAGAGGTTATAACCAGCATTGCTGCGAGTTCGTAAATAACGCTTGTAGGCTTCCTTTTTGGTCTTTAGCTGAGCTTATGGCAGTATTGTTCATACACTGTGACTTTTTGACTGCACCGAGCTTCATCTTAGGTACACACGCATCAACTGCAGACTTACCGTGCCTCTGAGATATGACCATGAACCAGACACATTCATGTTCTCAGACCTGCATTGAAATTTGAGTAGAATAAAGTATTTGAGTTGCATGACATTTATTCGATACGTTATGTAATTTTTACAAAGTGACACATTCATCATCAGTGCATGCTTATAGGCATACAATGAAATTCGAGTTGTATAAAGTATTTGAATTGCATGGCATTTATTTGATACATTATGTAATTTTTACAAAGTGACACATTCATCATCAGTGCATGCTTATAGGCATGCAATGAAATTCGAGTTGTATAAAGTATTTGAATTGCATGGCATTTATTTGATACATTATGTAATTTTTACAAAGTGACACATTCATCATCAGTGGGAAGCAACGGTCTTCCTTATAATGGAGATCACTTTCAAATCACGAGAGCGGGAGTATTGAATCATTGGCCTTAATCAAAGCTTTACTCGTGGCTGAAAGCCTGTGTTAGCTGCTCGTACGGTACGTAATGAGATGCTAGATAATTTAATTAACTCGTTTACAAGACAGTATTGTACAGCACTTCACCAATATTATGGAAGAGGTAATTTCCATCGCCAGACAGACGTGGGTATCCGAGTACAAGCTTTCATTCCGCACCAAGTATTTATATTAGTTAAGTAATTACGATTTATTTGACACGGTTATTTTGGGCCGTATTGTAATACTGTGGCAGTAGACTGTGTAGTGGGTATATCATGCTCAAGGCTGTACTTTGGACTATACTTGGAATTACTGAACAGTAAGTACGTGTGTTTAATGTGCGATGTAAACGGAAGCCTTAATTTTAAGCTCTGCCTTAATTGAAGATTTGTTGCATCAGAAACTCCGGAGCCGCCACGAATTACTTGCCATCACTCAGATCCCAGGAAAAAATGTGTAAAAGATCCACAAGTAAATGTTTTTAGAAGCGAAGCATCAAGTGTTACCGTCTAGAATGGCTAGTCTTTAATTGGCTGTAAATCAGAGGCTTTCTCTTAATGCTCCGGTAATGGCCGGTCATAGAACACAGATCGACTCACGCGGTGCCCGAGTCTGTCAAGTGAACTCAACTAACTTCACTACTGTATCTTAGACAATATATATGACTTGAAAAACGTATAATCAGAAATGCAGTTATTTTATTCTTAACTGGAGAAATGATTTTACTGTTGCTGATTGTATATTATTATGTATAACTGGCCTAGACCTGATTTTTAAAAAATTTCAAGAAGTATTATCCGAGCAAAAAAAAAACACACAAAAAAATTTTGATTGCAAGAAATTCGACCGCCATCAATTCTGCTGGCGGTGTTGTGTTGTTGCGTTACTTTATAGAAATTTAATATATAGTAATGTTATGGATATAATTCAAGTAAGAATTATTACCTGAATTATATTAATGCATTATTAATTAATATAATAAATTAGTTACTGAGAACACGAAATTAGAAGCATAATTAGGGACTGATTATAAAATCCCTAAGATTAATTGATTTCCAAATCGAAGACTGTTTTCGTTTCGATGAAAACTTTGATTTATATACAATAATTCAATTATTACAATAAATTACGTGGTAAATCTTGCCAAATGCATGTTCGAGACAATGTCGCGGGGGATGAGAACAGATTCCTTTATGTTGATACGCTGACGTTAGACCTTGCTGGAGTTTTGAAAATGTCTCAATATCAGAATAAATTTTGTGTTGGTGCAAGGTTTAAATTCTGAATAATACACATCGTTCCGCGTGGCGAGTGAACGTTTAGTGTAAAAAATATGGGGAATAAAAGAAATTTAATTTTCAAGGATTTGATTTCTCAATTTGAGGACACGTTAAAATATTTTCCCGCATTACTAGGCTAATCACATCTTTGCCATTAAGAGAAATCAATATACATCCTATAAGTAAGTTTTACTATAAAGTAAAACTCACCTATAAGTACATATATAAGTTTTACTCGCAGACAATTCCGAAAATGCGCTGCTAAAAAATAACATGCGCATAAAAATGGGATGTCGAAGGCGGAAGCAACTGGCTATGTTTATACCAGTGAATTTCAGCTCTCAAGTTTACAGGCGCTATCCGGACCTACATAATAGTCAAACCTTACATAAGAAACACTGCTATACCTACACTAAAAATACTGGGTAGAGATTAAAGTAAAGGAGAATACATTCGTCATGTCATCAGTCTCTAATCAGATGAGGGCTGACGAGGAATAATCAAAGGTTGCCTCAAATGTTACATTGTTTGCATGAAGTAAAAAGTATTGTAGATTCAAGAAGTGAAGTAGAGAAGTAGTGCCCAAGAATTTCATCATCTATACCTGCGTTCATCTCCATCCCTTTATTGCCTTGGATTTAAGCAGTGCGCTAAAACCTCGGGTGTGCATAATTAAGGACTTGCATTAAAACATTATTTCTATTACGTCTCTCATCTTGAATATCCCACATTTTTTCACGCATTACGTAAAATCGATGATTTTCATACAAAGTTTGAATACAAACGCACAATTAACTAGAAAAAAATAGAAACGTAAAACTCTGCGACCTCTTTTTGCGCGTGTCAACATATCTGCAGCATTGAAACATTAACGCGAGTTAACCGAGTTCAGCTGCAGCAAGCGGGTTCGTTATGCATACGAGGATGTCGCATAGCAGCTCGAGAGCAGGAGGCAGCTACCGCTTCATCCGACCTTCAGGTTAATTAATGCAACTTCAATAAAAGGAAGACTATATTTTTAATAATCAAAAGTGTCTATAATATATTGGATCAATGAGCATGAGCAGACCTCAGTTAAGGAATGTATCGGCCGACAAGCCCGTGAGATAAATTGTGGCTATTCCGTTGTCCAACTTGCCGAAGTTATTGAGGCCTTAATTTGTATTTCGGGATTGCCTATCGGAAATAAGCTTTGCCTAGCGCCTAACCTAAACTCATAAATAATTCTTTCAATAACATAGTTTACAACAAATCTTACTCATTTGAAGGCATCAAGCACCTATGAAAACGGAGATCCACTGAATAAGTTCAGTCAGCTCATATTAGGGAAGCCACGTATGGTACGGCAAAGCACCGTCCGCGCGCGCATGGAATAATTTCACAGAAATCAGCCATGTCTCCTCTAGAAATTCAAACATACATTCCACACGTCATCCAACCGACCGAAGCGTATCTACGGGATCAAATCAGCCCCCAATCAACATGCTCATTGTCTCACAGAACCGCCTAATGTACGCAGCTGCGTCGCTTCAATAGATTGCTATAGGAACGCCTGTGTCTAAGTTATGCATTCAGAAAATAACGCGAGCCTGAATATCTAATTTAACATTAATCACTTAATAGTAATGTGGTTCAAGGGGATAACAGATTTTGCTCAAAACCTTGTAAAATTTTGTTATGATACATGTACTCGTTTTCTAAGCGAGTATTTTCAAGTCTGCAACATTACTCACCGTCTCGCTAGTTGATGATGAAAAGTTATCCGATCGGCAGTCTGGCGGGCGGTGGCAGGTTATATGCAACACGTCGAGTAAGCAAGAAATATTTGTTATATAGTTCGATGCAACACGGGAAAATTCGAGAGCTGGAATGGGTATAAAGTGCCAGTTCCTTCTAAGGTTATGCTGGAAAAAAATTGTGCATTGGATCCACGCTGTTCGCTTTCATAGTTGGAAGTTTGAACGATGCAATGCAAGAACGATACCCGAATCATTTGATTAACCCTAAAAGTGTACGTCGCCTTCCTGCGGCTTGAATCAAACTATCTCTAATTAATTTGAATGGTCTGTCCGAAACTTTAATAATCAACTGTAAACGTGTCAAGTCCTGCAGAGACATTAATAAATTATTTCAAAGGATTGGGTGAGGTATAAGGCGGCAAAACGCGTCCTCTGTAGAAGTTACCGTCAGGAGAGCTCAACATTTAAGGAGATTATTTATGTAGATAATAATGCGCGGTGACGGAACATCTCAAATAGAAATAAAAGTATCTATACTTACTTTATCTCAATCTGAATTAATTTTTTAATTACTTATTAATTTTAAACGAATTTGGTTCACAAAACTCCTACAACTTGCCTGTGTTTTCCTGGATGAATGATTATTGCTCGGTTGGAAAAAAATGTGTGCAGACTTTACTACATACCAAAATTTAATCTCTCAAGAGTTTCCGTTGAAAGTTTATCGGGCTTACGACAAACTTATTAATGGTATGTTTCTATTAACAACTACCAGTTCAAACTCATCACAGTTCAGTTCACTGCTTTAATTCGGGCTGCGTGCGATCGGGTTTAGCTTAATTAGATTCAAGCAAGCTTTCTTCACAATTGTGGGCAATCAATCTTACATTGGGCAAACAATCTGCAGATTGTAATTAAATTAATTGTAAAGATTTGGATTTAAATATTACAGAAATTCCAAAGCTGAGCGCCCGATTTTTTCACGTTACTCATATTCAGGTATTGGAGGAGAATCACATTTTAGTAAAATCGTTGCACAAAAGCTTTTCCTAAGTTTTCGATAGTGACAGCAAATCAGTCAAACATCCCCCAAAATTTAGGAAATTTGTATAAATGAAAATTATAGAATTTTTTATAAATGATAATTAGGGAATTTTTAATAAATAGAAATATAACAAAATATTTTGTCATGAAGCCCTTTCTAGGTATACGATGGGAATTACTGGTCTCGCAGTAGGTCAACATATCAATATGCACACAAATTTAATAGATATCTCCTTAGAAAATAAAGCCTGGTAAGTAGCTAGTCACAAATGATTCTTAATTTGACATTTTTTTATGTCATATAAAGACAAAGTGAATAAAAATATAACTCTGTATCGCTTTATATTCAAGATAAAAGCAACCTGAACAGGTACAACGGAATTGGCCGACTTAATAAAACTGCCATTTACACGCAATTTGCCACTGAGTGTAAGAAGCATACATTTTCTACGGGACTTCATCAGAAGCAGGAAGTGCATTTTTGTTCTGAAGAAACAATGCACATTCTAGCGAATTGTTCAAAGAAATTCATGCAAAGTCCGCGCCTCAGGAACTTCTGGAATATTTGATAACTTCTCCGGCAATATGTCCTTTGGAGGACCTTTTCTGAGGGAATATGAACATTGCTCGGGGGCCCTAGCTGCTGCTTAAATTATTGAGATTATTTTTTGCTTATGGTCGGTGAAGTTCTGACGGAATTGTACATTAGCTAATTACTAATTGCGTAAGCTAACGAAATAAATGTGATGACTAGGCTAATGGAAAGAAAATCCTATAGGCAAAGAAAAAACCATCAACAAAAACCGCGAGTCTCTATCCACTAAAGAACAATTGACACTTCATTTCCCTTCGACTTCAAATTGTTGAAGATAATCTTCCCGATTTATTAAAATTTTCTCACTTCTTGCAAAAATGCTTCGAATAACGTAAAAAGTAGCACAATCATTATAAGTTGTGCATAAAACATAATTGATTTTATGGAAATGCTGTAGTTTTTGTGAGAAAAATGAACGGTCGACAATGACATGACAATGATAACCAATATAGATTGCAGAGCATAGAAAGGGAACACATTTAAAGTTATTATTTATTTAGGTTCTTCAAATAATTTGACGCTCATTCAATTCGCATGCGTGGCACAAAATTAGCACTGGGATATTAATTCACGCTTGATGTGCATAATAAAGCTCGTCTTCATATAACAGTTTTGTCTGCACATCAAACTTTAACAAACGGATAAGGGACTCCTCGTTTACCGTGACCTCATGGGAGCTGGATCAAGGTGCGCGGAAATGATGCGAAAACTGCGGCAAAGCTGACATAAGTAAGCCTGCCCCTCCCCTGGCTCCTGCCATCCTTTCCTGCGCGGGATTGCAAGGCCGTCGTTGATGCTCGAAACTAGCGTCGTCAGCATCGACGTTCCGTGCGATCAAGAGGCTGCTACTTCTATAGAATAGAATAGAATAGAAGTGTCGGCGTTGAAGAAATAGGCCCATGGCCTGTTGCCGATTCTTGAACTTTTCNAATCTTATGTTCATTGGAAGACGTACTTATTCGCTGCCGTTATGTTAACTGAGACAATCTTATGTTCATTGGAAGACGTACTTATTCGCTGCCGTTTTGTTAACTGAGACAATCTTATCTTCATTGGAAGACGTACTTATTCGCTGCCGTTATGTTAACTGAGACAATCTTATGTTCATTTGAAGATGTACTTAACTATTGGGTGCCGTTATGTTAACTGAGACAATCTTATGTTCAGTGGAAGACGTACTTATTGGCTGCTGTTATGTTAACTGAGACAATCTTATGTTTATTGGAAGACGTACTTAACTATTGGCTGTCGTTATGTGAAGTGAGGCAATCTGGTGTCCATTTAAAATCTGCTTCGCTGGTGATCATAAATATTTCATTGTTCGAATGCTAATTAGAATTAGCTGTTTTTAAAGTCAATCTTTTTATTTTTCGTATTCCCACTTCATTCAGTGATAATCTTTTCTTGTGCGAAACTCACAAGCTGTGCTGTTGCAGTTTTCGAATGATGATTAATCACCGCAGGTATTTTTTCGAAGTCAGTTCAATCAACTTCCTTCAATGGTGTCTTCAATGCCGATCGACATGGGTGCTCTGTGGAACTTGATTTTTTTTCAATTTCTAATAAGTTTTTTCGTGTATTTTAAACACTTAGATGCCAGCTTCTTAGATAGCAACAACATTGATCGCAGCATTTCATCCCCTAGTGATTTGTTTGCTTCATCAGCTGAACGACTGAGTTAAAACGCGACATGCCCTAAAAATATAAAAAGAATTCAAATTAAAAATTTTCAACTTTTAGATCCTCGAAATAATTTTCTTTGAATGCTGATGAGAGCGCACCATTTCAGGTGGAAAGGAGGAAGAATGAAATGGAGGAATTCCTCAATTTCAGGAGGAATTACTAAGGGATTCCCACGTAAAAAAATAGCATGGGAATGATAATAGTCTGGAGTGTCGATAGTTGAACTAATAATATGCGGCTGGTGGCACGGCATTGTTCCCGCGCATTTTGGCGAGGATATTAAATTTGCTGTTACGTGATTTTTATTTCAGATTATTACGCGCAGAATTGTAGTTTCATGCTTAATGTTTCGGCGACGCCTAAATATCAAAGTGCTTCAAAATATGTAGCGAAAGTCGAGTGATTATTAGCTATTGGAAAAGTCGGCTCTATCTTGGGATCTATTTATGAAGTCTATTTGTCGGTCCTACATCTGTTTTGTCTTCTTTCACACGCAAATACCAAGTTTAAGGTTAAAGTTCTCACTTATAACGCGCACAAAAATTGTACCTACAAAATAAGATCAAGAACGTCAACGCAATTTGAGAAAACCAAATAGTCAAGTTGACACTGTCAAGTATTGTGTCACTAGGTAAACTCAGAGAAGAGAAAATATACTTCTTTTTAGTTTCAAATTTCGAATGAATTTTATTTTGAGTTTCTTGCATGGACTGCATTCGCTATTTATTCAAAAGGAAATCTCTTATTAGTTTTATATTGCAATGCAGTTAAATTTTTTTATTTTTCAAATCGCTGTTTCTATAAATTATGACTAAGCCAGGAAAATAAATAGTAGCTTATCGTCTCATCTGAGTAGAAAAAGAAAATGAACCTGTTTTTTAATTCGAGCCAAGCATCCAGATGATGTAGGAAGAGGGCGGGGAGTAATATCATATGAAAGACAAGGTCATATAAAGTTCAGTCTTCTGGGTCCCGCCTAGTCAGTTGCCACTATATATGCATTGGCCATGTGAGCAGAGTGCGTTTGCTGTCGAGGCATACTTCTCTAATTGCCGTTTCATTATAGCTAATCAACGAGCATTCCGTAATCGGTTCCATTCGTCTTTCAGGTCAAGTTCCTGATCTGGGTTCGGTTGTTATGTGGGTGAACACATTAAGTGGAAGTGTGAACGCAAGAGGGTCTGGAGGTCAGCGGACTGCCACTACACCCGAAAACTTAGAAAGTTAAAGAGGCGTTCTCTACGCTATTCAGCACGTAAACACGCTGTTATTCTGAGGATTTGCAATAGTAGTGTTGTACGAATACTCCACAAAGAACTGCAATTTAATCCCTATAAATTGTGTGGTACAAGTACTCAGCGAAAACGATTTTATTGCTCGCCGAAGTGCGTGTAAAACGCTTCTTGAGAACTTGTCTCACGATGCAGTCGTTTTTTAGTGGCGAGACTCACTTCCACAATCCCGGCGGCGTTGAAAAGCAAAGCATTCGTTATTGGAGTGATAAAAATCTGTAAGAACTCCATCAGCGGCCGCTTTATTGTAAACTCATAACTGTGTGGTGTGCGGTGTCAGAAGTAGACATAATTGACCCTTATTTCTTTGAAGAAAACGATCGAACGCTCAGTAACGGTGACTGCAGCTCGGCAGAGCGCCTCATCTATTTGCGAGGTGGCCTTCGTTGACAGGCCTGATCCCCCGATTTGGCTCCGTGTGATTTTTTATGGAGTTATCTTGAAACAATTGTTTGCAATGACTGTCCAAGGACCTTATACCTTATTTGAAGAGAAACATACGACAAGCAATAGCCAACATACCCGTCAATGTGCTTCAGCGAGTTGAACGGAACTTCAAAAATTGGCTTACAATTTGCATTGACAATGGGAGCCGTCATTTAATTTTGTCCAATGTCATTTTGATAAAAAGTGATAAAGTAAGCTATAAAAGAATTCTGGTGATGTCTTGTTCAACAAAATATAAATTGTAATGGTGCTGGTTCAGAATTATGATTCATAATTGATTGCGGGGACAATCCCTTAAGAATCCTCAATCAAGGGATTAAAGGAACTAGCAAGATGTGTGGTGTTGACATCTCTTATTTCGATCAATTAACATACATTTCCTCAAAGCATTGTTCTATGACAATGTTTCTGTGCAATATCTTAGTTCAATGTTCCAGAAAAATTGTAGGACAAAATTTCTACAATGTGCTAATGTTAGAAATTAATATCGTTTTACTTAATCGGCAAACAATGTGCTATTGATATTACATATTTTCACTAAGGTATTCTATTACATTTTCAAGTCCTGACATTGTTTCTTTAATTGTCCACTCGCTGCCAAACATCTAAAGCCGTTAGGCTAGGATATTCTTCATTATTTCTCTTTGCAATTATTTTTCAAACTCATGTAATATCGAGTGACAATAAATATATAATTATTGTTCGTTATCTAAATTTTAGTTGATGTAAGACGGGTTTCCGGCCATCGAACGGTTGGCTTAAAGCAATTGGAAAATTCACATTGGCTTTTAACTGATATTTTACTCAACCGAGCGATCGTATAACCCGAGTTCACCCGAATTTCCAGCTGCTCAATAACACGTCTATGCTCTTGGATGAGATTTGAAGGCAGGTTTCTCTCTGACTTCCAGGATGTCACGCAAAGAACTAATAAAAGCACAAAACTTAGCTACTCAGGATCAGAAGAAAGCTCGTTCTGACTTGAGAGGACTTGTAATACCGCATAACACACCAGAAGTTCTATCCTATATATAAGCTCGGTTCTTTTTTCAACCAGTTGAAATAGTTAAGATAATTTGTACAGCCGAATTTTATTCAGATGAAACTAATGAACTTTGCCGTGGAAATGAACTGCAGTTTTTAGATGCAAATCTGAAGGATATTCCTTTGTCCGCTAACAGTTTTCGTCAGAGGAATATTGGTTTGGCTAGAATCTGAACATTTAATTAAGTTCAAAACTCCATCGAAATCATAAACTATTATAATAGGTGGCTCGTAACCTAACAACCACTTTGCACTGTGGATTTTTCAACTTATATTATTCATAAAATGAGCAGTAAACGGTCGTGGGCGTTTGTTAACTACTGAGACACTTATTTCAATCTTGTCATAGAATCATTAATTATTTAACATAAGTTTGATGATAGCAAGCAAAAAATTACCAGTGAATTCTTTCTCTTGCTCATTTGAACGCCCAAAAAAGAATATTCACGATATTTTTGAAGTTCCATGCATGAATGATCGACCTGTGCCCGCTGTCAGTGTGCGCAATACATCACATATTTTTTCGTGCTTCACTAGAACTTTTTTGACAGAGTTTAAATTTGATGGTCCGCTGATCACAGAGATCGAAAGTCAGTAGAGTGTTTCGAACACAGGCGCTCAGTCAATAAACCTTCGCGACTGAAGTTGTTTATTTTTGACGAAGACTGACGCGGGGGCAGCTTCAAAGTCAGCGCTTCGACCTTCAGTCCATTGCCTAATGGTGCGGAAAATTTGGTGCTTTAGGGGATTGCCAAATTTGACGGGCGAAAAAGTGGATAAGCTAGCCAACTCTTGCACTCCTCTGATGACAGTGCGCTGGAAGACGCATTTTTCGGGCCTGGCGATGCCTACGATCGGAGGCTGACGATGGTGAAGGTGGCATTCATAATCTCCTGACCAATCTGTAATGTGTGGGAGCGGACGTTCGTCACAGTTGAGTGATCGGGTGTGAAGGAAAATGTTATGCACCTGATGCTGAAATGTAGGGTTGGTGAGAGAAAAATAAGAGTTATTATGGAAGTGATTCTGAATGAGAGTAGTGACGTGTGGTATAGGAGAACAAGTGAGGAGTGGGTTGGAGCGATTGTGAGTTTGTCGGCGTTAGAAACTTTGGCTGTGATTTAGAATGTCAAAATAAATGTACACATGAAATCAAGGAAAAGAGCCAAGGCACCTCTTGATACACAATAAGATATTTATGAGGGAAGGAAGAGGTGAAGACTCATGCTCAAACCATCAATTTGTTTGATAACTTGGGTACAAAGAAATGCTTTTGGTATTTATTCTTTTTGTAAAAATATTCAAGTCATTCTTTGGAAAATTTATACCTATGGCAATAATGACGAAGTTAGTCGCTGACAAATCAAATTAGTTTTCATTTCAAATCACAAACAAAATTTTTTTAAATTCAGAGGAGATACGGCGGCTAGATAAGAGCGCTATATTCAAAGCGATAATAATTCATGCAGTGATCAATTCCAAAACCAATGTTTCACATTTCAAAAATAACAATCTCAATTTAACGCGAAATTACTCAATTTAACGCGATGAGATACTCAATTTAACGCGAATTATTACTCGCCTTCTCTACTTAGAATTAGTAGTTTTAGACTTTTATAGAAATTACCCGACTTTTATAGCAGTAAGCAGTACATGACTTTTCCAGCTGCAATATTTCACATATTCCAATTACTTATTTCAAAAAAATAATAATGGAAATAAACTTTTAACCCGAATTAATGGAAAGCAATAAAAATTTCTCATGAATAAATTCATTGCAATGCAGCATGAGAAAATCCTCGCAACACAACCGACTGCAATTGACGCTGTGGGGTTGGCTTAATTGGCTGGCAAGACAACCTTAATTGTTCAGATCTTTTGTGCTGATCTCATCAATGAGGTCACAGCTCCTGAGCCTTGAATACTTGGTGTCGGCTGTGACTGCCGAGAAGGCGGATCGAGAGCTTGCAGCTTCGTCTTCATTTAAAGTCTGTCAAAAACTTTAAACGCTCACAAACCCACCTGTTTTGAAAACCAAACGTGACTGGTGATGAGCTACAAAATTGGTCTAAATATCGTTTAATTTCACTATTATAGGTACATTAAGCTTTATTTTTTAACAAGTTATTTCTTGCCCATGAGTGACGGTTGTATTTAGCATGTTTTACACTGAACACAATTGTTTTTAACTGCACGTTAGTAGCAGAGCTTTCATTTTTGCTCTTTTCTTTGCAAGTCTGCCGTCTTGTCTGTCGACGAAAGTTCCTAATAGCAAGGGATCAGAAATCAATTATTTATCGATCAGAGCTTTTTAGCGAAACTTCTTAAGTCAAGTCCAAGCCTCAACACTCTTCGCACAAAATTTGAAAAAAGCTGTTCCTGCCAAAAGTATAAATAAAGACTTGGGTGCTGTGCAGTGATGGTCGATATTAAATTCCACACGTTCTATTCAAATTCATGATGCCATGTCCACGGTGTTTGAATTGCTACTGTGAGGCTTCGTGTGCGAAGTTTATGGATCCACACATTAATTAAGTATTACTTGGGCTGCAAAAGAAGCCACATCGTAAAGAATTGATCTCATAGACGACAGAATAGGGGGAAGATATCAATTCACGAACTGCCACCAACGAAGGGATCAATTTAGTAAAATAAAAATGACTTCCCAGGACTCCTCGGAACTGTATACCCAGCGACGCGCGGGAGGCGCCAGCCTAAACTTGACTCGTGTCACGTTGCACTCATGAATAAGTTAGAGTTACGGTCACTCAAACTTTTTCTTCATCCCCCGAGAATTCTTAACGATTTTTCAGATGAGAGTCCGCCTTAAAATGGACCGGTACACACGAGCATTCTGTCTCTTGCAGTCTACGCACACAAAAAGGCCTGCTTTATGTCTCCACGCTCATAATCCTGACATGATGTATACACTACAGACTATGCAAATGAATAAACTTTCTATTCTTGAATAAATACTATTTTTGTCATACACTTTTCGGTAATTTTATCATTAGTATTCAAGTCTCTTATAAATAATTATTGAATAAGATTTCGAACTTTAACCCGAGTAACGTCCAGCAGTTAAAAGTATATAAGAGGTTGCGGAAGCTGTAAAGTATCAGTTCATTCGTGTCCTAATTTCGCATACGTAAGCAGTGATATCTTTTAAATGACAATATTGATGAAATATTTACTAAGGATATTAAAAAATTTCATCACAAATCAACTTACACACCGCCAAACGGACGCCTTCTTTACTCGGAATTTTCAAGTGTGACTAATGTACGTTGTTGTAAGGAGTGAATATATCTGATTGAGCTCCAGTGGTAATTTTTCATGGAGGTGAAGTAGATGACTTGCAGACGACTATATATTTTTGTATTCTGGAGACCACACACAGGTTAGCTCAGCAGATAATATTCATTGATAATCATAAGGTTTTAATTTTTCAATCAATGTGAATAGGTGCATTCACATTAATTTACTTCGAAAAAATTCCATATGTATCATTGTCTATTTTTGTCTTCCTTCGACTTCGAAGGAATCCATTGTCACCGACGACGGCTCTATCTACAATTTCGTAACGATGACTCTATTTGAAATACTAGCTACCAAAAATTATCCTTGTACATTCATCACAACTGACGGAAAACGGTTTACCGAAATATTCGGATTCTAATAATTGCTTATAGACACATTTTTTGGTTCTTCTGGTCTCGATTAAAAAAGTCTTAGATGCAGATGCTTACTCAGTTGTACCAGTTGAAAACAGACCTTCTGACAAAACATTCAGCCATTCTTAACGCAGTATTTGTCGACTGCAAGAGCGCCAAGTAAACTTGGACTGCCCTCTTCGTCGGTAGGCACTGGTCTGCCTGGACTGTTCGAAGAGAGCTAGCAGACTCCCACTTGAACATCCTAAAAGAAGGTCGGAAATGCCATTAGGCTCGAGCTTGTGCCTCTTGTGGCAGCCGTGCCGTCTGATGGAATAGCCCGACGTGATGAGCATGCGGCGTGCGGCGCATCTCAGGGAGACTCAAACACTTCTTAATGCCCGTCGAGCTGCTGAAAAACATCTCCGGAGAATGCCCCTGTCTGTGAAAAATGCGTCTTATTGCCAGAACTCTGTCCTAGCTGATGAAAAATCTTTACTTTTGAGTTCCAGTAAGAATTCGATCTCCCCAGGCGGCAGCAGCACCCCGAAAGGAATAGTGCTGCCTCAAATGGTATAATGAAAGAATCGGTAGTTTAAGATATTTCTTTACCTTACATTTTCCTTGTATTTTCATTTGAGGGAATGGTTTAAATTAAATTTATGAAACCCCAGTTCATCAACTTGCACAATGCACCAACTTGCAAAACTCCGTGCAATTGCACGATGCACACATCATTTTCAGATTTCCATGTGGCAACATTCGCTAGAAGTCGAATGCGAGTGCGGGATCTCCTGGTCCACCACTATATTCATGTAACTGTGAACATTGCCGAAGGTCCATTCACTGTAAGTTTTCTGTTCATTGGTTTATATATAATTCTTGACTAGTCTATGATTTATTGAATATTGTTGTTTAATTAATTTATCTCAAACTCTTTTACTACAGACAAGTAGAGTCATTGGCTTAAATTAATTTTTGTTCATTGTGCAGATTAGATCAATACTTACAACTTTCTTCATTCGCGATCAAATTTGATGACATGAACCTAGTATTCGAATTATTGAACCTCCTCGTCCACATGGAGCTCAGCAGCCAGGCCTGAGGCTGAAAGTAATGCTGATCTAATCTTAGCTTGACGCTTTCTAGGGAAAGCGATACAATTTGAATTAAAATAAAACAAATCATTCTAAATCTTTGGTGAGACACAATCATGATAATCTTTGGTGAGACACAATCATGGCAATATTTGGTGAGAGACAATCATGGCAATCTTTGGTGAGAGAGAATTTCAAAACCAAAGATTGTCTCTCACCAAAGATTGCCATGTTTTTGTCTCACCAAAGATACAAAAATGTAACCCAGTACTCACTGCAGTGAGTGACAGAGAACGCATTTTCTCGTCGACGAAAACATGAAATCACGGACGGACGGACGGACAGACAGACGACAGACGGACGGACGGACAGACGGACATGGCGAGCACAATAGTGCATTTTTTCATAAATGAGAAAATGCGCTATAAAATGAAACAGCGAAAAGAAAACATGTCAAGACAACGTAATGATTATGCAAAATGATCTTACTAAAACTTTGCGCAAGCACGATTTTAGCACCTATCACTGAAAGTTCTATCAAACGCTTATGGCTACATCGATCTGTCTGATTTTTGGTGGAGAGACGGAGAAAAACATAGGGAACAAATTCTGACCTTTCAAGTTTTTTTAACTCTATTACTTTTCGAGTCACCGAAATTCAAAGTTGGGTATCGTTTTTTTTGGGACACCCTGTATAAGACAGAGGCGCAGCTTTCAAAATTAGCTACTCTAAATGTTTACGTATCTCATGAAGTTTACCGCCGTCCTAACTGTTCCCATTGTTCTTGATTATGCGCCACATTTTTCTCGTGTACAACTAATGGTTTTACTTTGTTGTGCACAACCTTTGCCGAGTTACTGATTTATTTTGGGTGCATGCTTTTGTCACCTCCTTTTGTACACTTTGGCAGGCCCGTCAGGCTCTGTGATAATTACCTCTTAAAGAATTAAATGCCTAACGTGAAACTAAACTTAATTGTCCAATACCTTAAATTCTTTACCATTACTCTTTGTTTGGCGGGTTCTATTAAATCTTTATCTTGGCCTTAACTTCACTTTAACCGAAATGCCGAAGTGTTCACTTCTCGTAGTGCGTATTAACTTTGTGGAACAGTGGCGAACATTAAATTTGTTTAAGTGGTGCGGTTTGCAACCATTGATGCAGCCGCGTTTCAACTTAAAATTGCAAACAGCATACTTCTGTTGAACTTCACTTCTGAATGCACTAAAAGTGCACATATTTTTGATTTAATAAGGTGAGCTCTACCTTGAAATAAAATCATTGAATTTCCGTAATTGAATATTTTAGCAGTATTTGTCCTCAAGCGCGTTAGTAATAAAGTCCTTTCCTCGCACAGTATACATACTGTAACACGTTACAATTTGGTAGTAGACGATGCGATATTGAATCGTAATCAAGTATGACCTGAGGGTAGTTCGTATGTAGCGGGATCCGAGGATATAGAGGAACAGCGTAAACGATTATATAATATACTTTTAGGATTATAGTTCGGCTTACAGTTTAGGATAACCAGATTATAAGTTGGGGCTTTAACACTGATGTCTTCGGCGTCCAGTTGAAGTATGGATAAGTCTAGAGTGTATCTTCTACTCTGACAATAATTTAGGGTTACTGTCTTGATGGATACGGACAGGAGTAAGGGCTTACACACGACTGTTCTCGGCCCAAGACTGAGGTTTCCGCGTCTAGGCAGAGCTCATATAGCTTCGCTAATTGACGTCACCAAGGGCGTGACTTGATAAACAGGAAAGGCTAATATAAAAAAAGGTTATAAACATATCGCATGTGAAGGAGATTATCTTTCAACAAGGAAGACATCAATCAGGAAATATCCAGGGATGAATGGTATCAACATTGTCACCTGATAATACTGGTCGGCTACTGGCTTGCGTGACCGCATGGACTACTAAATTGTTCTACATTTCGAGTGACCTACGATAAAGTCTGGGATTAAAACTGAACTCCAAGCAACGATTACATCTGACTAAATTACTTCAATTGGCCTCGATTTGTTTTGATCCTTTTGAAATATTAGCTTTACATCTAGAAGATTTTTACCTCCAGCGTAGGGAGAAATTTTCCTACAAACTCGATTCAACGGTTTACAGACTGAAGTGCAGGTGGCTGTATAGAAATATTCAACATCAATATATAAATTTTATCATCGATATTTATGCAATACAGATGCATTTTCACTATCATCCGAATAACTTTATTACCTCCATCACACACTGCCACCACACTCTGTGAAGTCTGTTCCTAGCCGCACATCAAAATCCTGCCCTCGTAAGAGATTTCAACGTCTCTCCAACCTTCCTTGAATCCTCGAGCACGATACTCTTCCGACCTCACTTTATTTAGAATCCTTTTGTAAGATATTCGCCTAAATTTGCTTGATTTAAGATCTTCATATGATATCAGGTAAAACTTACTTGATTTAGTATTCTCCTGTAAAGTGTTTGTCAAACCTCGCTACTTGAATATGAAATCCTAGTGTAAGAAATACATGTTACCTAACTGGATTCAGAACCGTCGCACTAGATATCCGTTTAAACTCGCACGATGAAGAACCCTTTTGTATTAATAATTATAATAATTAATTATTTCTTCAGACTTTTATATGTTTCTCAGTTTTTGGCTGTTTAAAGAAACATGATGAGAAGATCGTACGAATAGTGAGATTTTCCAGCATCATGTTCCTTCAATAAACGTTTCTCGTGCAAGCGACGGGAGCTCAAACACGTGTGAACAGCAGGAAAATATTAAAGAAATTACCTGAATTCTATATTTATTTGGACAAGCATCAGTTTATTTTATATGCTGGTATTGCTTTATTTTATACTATCATCATTTATTATCAAACAGATTAACATTCATTTGAGCGGCTTTTCGTTTTATGCTTGCACTGCACTCAATTAATAGACTGAGGTAAATACGAAGCCATGGACTTATTAAGCTTTAAGCATTGTTTGAGCAGCTCTTTTCTTTTGATCAAGCGTAAACTTCGTGCTCGCCGATATTTGACGGAACTCTAAGATCAGTTTCTTCAAGTTCGTGAGTTTCATAAAAACCTCAAATGTTAAAGGACTATTTCATTAAAAAAATTCTTTATACCATTAGCTTTTTCATCTCATTAGTGACGTGAAACAAGATTAACAAGCTTCGTAAACTTACCGCAATCAGTTTTTAATATTTACCCAGGATGTGTGATAAGCTTTTACTTCCATGCGTTCATTTTAAACATTTATTTTTTGTCAAGAAGAATACGTCTCAGCAAACAATAAATTATTTACAATATTCTACTCACCATGGAGACGTTCGATTATACTGTGAAATTTATTTATTCAAAAATAATATATCTACGAAAAATTGCATATATTTCAATGACCACCAAGGTATAGATTATAATGTGACCCCTCATCAACTCCAGCAAATATATCATCACTTGTTTCCGGCGCGTTTGAGTTATCTATGTTATAATCATAATTTTCTTCTCGTGTTCAAAAAGCATCTTAAATAAATTCCGGGCAACCTTTTCTTTGTACTTCCGTCTTCAAGTCCACATTTTTCAATGCGACCAGCTAATTGAGATCCTTCCTCAAGTAGTTGGCGTTTCATTTTTTAAAAGCAACTTCCGTCTAAGAAATGTACCTGCGGGCGTCGTGGGTTTACCAAAGCAAGAAGCTTACACGTGGCGACAATAGTCGGTCCCGTGGCACCCACCCTACCTGCGGGCGTCGTGGGTTTACCAAAGCAAGAAGCTTACACGTGGCGACAATAGTGTTTCCCGCTGCACCCAGTATACCAATGGATTGAGTATCTGATAAGTAGAAAGTTAACAGTGTGAACCATATTTGATCGTTAGCAATTTTAGAAAAGAAATTTCACTTGAGTTAAAAACATCTTTTTGAAAGAGCGTCTACATCAAAACATAACATAAAAACATTTATGTACAATATTAATTTCTGGATTAATTAATTAGCAGATATTTTTCAAATTTTCTACACATGCAGTGTATAACAATACATGAACATTTTGTTTGGAAGAATTCTTCGAGAAAATAAAATGGTAAACTAGAAATGTGACTAAAACGTTAAAAAAAGGGAAAAATCCGAAACTCGTACAGTTCCTGAGTTAATAATCGGAAAAATAGTATTAAATTCATAATAGAAGTATTTATCTACTCAAGAGCTTCCATTTTTAATTTTGTATATATTATTTTTGGGGGGATTTTTCCATACTGCCTTTACCTTTCACATAAAATTTGAAAAATGAAGATGTTTGAAAATAAAGACTTCCATTGTCGACATATATTTATAACTCATATAAAACAACATATTCCTTTCGACCTTGTAAATCGTGAAATAAAGGAATCTGAAACTCTAAAAACTGAAAATTTGAATTGTTCAGAGAAGCCAAAATGCTGAAATAGTTTCATAGGGAGTAAGATGAGAAACGGAAAAAATTATTTATTTATGTGGCTTTCCTATCGCCTACTCTTTGTCATCCATTCACCTGCAACATGGATCTTTTTATACTTGCACTCTCCTAGAATGCAGCGCACAGCCACTGGCTTCAAACTGTAATGTATTCAGTATATAGAATACTTTTCTCATGCATTTTTTCAGGATATATTGTCGAATTTAAAAATCCATTTTTCAGTCGCTTTCGTCGGAATGCTCGAATTTTAGCCAATATGTAATTTATCCATCAAAGGTTCAATACAAATATATACTTATGGAATTGTATAACAAATGGACGAGTATCTGTTGCACTACCAACCATCGCTTGCTGCAAAATATTCATGTTACTTTTGAAACAAGACATCTATAAAATTTCAAGTGAATAATAATTTTCCCGTGTTGATTGAATAATTAATCCATTAGCCGTCCGCGGGAGCTGAGCACGTGTATTATATTGCCTCCATTACGGCTTCTGTAATGCGATATTTTGCAGCGATATGAAAACATTGAAGCTTTACAATACAGGCGGCAGTTGCAGGAAATATAAAGCGACCGCCTTCCGGTCTTTCTCTCCAGAAATATTTCTCACTGACAAACCATGGCTGTCGGGAAAATAATTAACATTCGCATGGAAGTGCGTGATCACCTGTTTAGAGCCAGCTAATGTTGGCCACCGATAATTCTACTAAAATTTTCTTCAGGGCGCACACAGCAATTTCCCCGTAGCCTTTGGCGGACTCGTGACCAGGCGTGAGCAGCAACAGAACTACGGTGCGTAGAATATGAAATATAATTAGTGGGTGTATTTAATACAAGGCAGGTATTCCATGTAAAATTAAGCTTCTCAGTATTGAAGTTTATTATCACATTTGATTAAATGTTTTATATGCAATCATGCACAAGGTTAACATAATACCGCATCCATATTTCAGTAAACTATGCTCCTACTAATCATAGAAAATTTTTGGTTTAATTTTAATGGTAAAATTGTTCAAAATTGTGGTTTGAGCATTTCAGATTTTTTCAACCAAATTCGGAATAAAATGTGATGTATAGATTGTCGTTTTTTATGGAAGTTCGAGCCATACAGTTCACGACTTATTTCAGTTATTAATTGCTGGATTTTTATTGCAAGAAAATACCTCGACCATAGTCAGCTCTAATTTTTTTCACATCTATATCCTTTATGGTCAATGTTTTTCTACAGAACATCACGTGGTTCTCATCTAAAATCAATTTTCCGGATTAAACTTAAGTTACACAATAAAGAGCAATTTAAATCTAAGTTGAAGGTGTAGTCAATTGAAATATGATAGAGTCAGGTCCAGATTGACAACGGACAAAAGTCACCAGTGTAGTTATGGAGGCGAATCTCAAATTCAAATTATGCATGTTTTCCATGATGACTTTTAATCGATTTTGAGTCATAATTCTAATTAACGCATTATCCATTATTTTTTCTATCCTTGCCATTATTTTTGTCTGTGACAGTGCATCCAGTTTCTGAATAAAGAGATGCTTCCTGTTTAGATGGCATGTCACCTGTCAGTAGAGATTTTTTCAGATAAACAGAGACTGAAATTTCAGAGATATTTTCTCCTTAAAAATATTGACACTTCTAAGATTCTCATCTGTTTTCCAAGTTCTGTTATCTTACGCAAAAGTAGTTCTAGAGAGCATTTACATGCAATTATTGCACGTAATTTATGGAAAAAATTTACATTTTCGAATTAGCATAGAATGCTTTATATGTACAAGTATTGGTATCCTAAAAAGTTTTCAGTATCACAATTAAACATATTTTACTTGCCAAATTTTTAGAGAATCAATGACATTTTTATTTATTGTTGTCTATCCTGTGACTTCAATATTTAAAGAATACTTTATGATTAGTGCAAGCGTGCACAGCGTCATTCAGTAGTACAAAGGCAGGTATCGAACAGCGACAACTATGAGCATAATCGCGGTGAGTACAGAACAATAGTTGTCGACACCTTAGATATTTAGACACCTTAGATCCAACTATTGTATTATTGCGCTCCGTTTTCAGTTTACACAAAGCGTTATTTTGTTTAGCGGCAGCGGCTGACGTCGAGCCTGCCAGTGTCACCTGCTTGATCAATTAATCGGCGACTGGAAGGCCCCATGCCTCAATAAATAAGCCAAATTCATCCTTCCCGTGAAAGCCACGAATTTCATGGCTTGTGAATGTAAGCTATCCAGTGACCTTTGATCGGCTCCAAGCGTGGTCTCTGTCGAGAACAAAAATAAATAGATTCTTGGCATGAAACAAATTTTCTTTACTAATAAAATGTAAAGCTGTAAACCGTTCTGAATGGCCATCTAAACCGTCGGTGTAGCCGTCTGTAATGTAACCGTCTGAAAGCTGTAAGTAAGGAAAATTTATGAATATTCACTTCGATATGAAATATCGATTTGAATTTATTTCTATATAAAAAATCGAAGGAAGCAAAATGTTTACTCGGAAAATCGTAGGTTAGGTAAAGAAAAGCTCTCTGTGTGCTAAATTAAAACAAAGAAACGATCCAGTCTATTTAGTTAACAAATTCATGCAATAGTTTTTTTTCTTGAATCCTGCCCACTCATCAATAATAGATGAAAGAAAACCAATCCCATACTTCAAAACAAGACAACGCGTTAGCATTTCACTGTGATGATTCAGTTCAAAAGAAAAAAATATAACTCACTATTCACTGCAGTTAGTGACAGAGAGCGCATTTTCTCGTCGACGAAAACGTGAAGTCACGGACAGACGGACGGACAGACAGACAGACAGACGGACATGCCGAGCACAATAGCGCTTTTTTCCATAAAGGAAAAAAATGCGCTAAAAAGAATACTGACGTTCAGAAAGCTTGGAACGAATCCGAGTAAACAGTGCACAATCTCTGTTAGTGAGAAGCCCATTGGAACACAAAGTCACATCCAATGCTTGGGTGTGTTTTCGTGATTATTTTCTAGATTTTATGCACATAAACGGTCTGTCCGCCTAAAAATTTTGGTTGGCCGCTAAAACCAACTTGCTTTTGAAATTTAGAAAACATAATTTAAATATTGCAACTGCTAAAATTATTCAAAATACTGTTCTTGTTTGGGGTATGGTAATGGTTCTCTGCCACATTACAAGCTCCAAAGGCTGCTGCGGTTAGGAGCATATTTTGCCGCGGCTGTGATGAATCAACTCTCAACTATGATGACTCAACTCTCAACTCAACTGATGACTCAACTCTCAACTCAACTGATGACTCAGCTCTCAACTGTGATGACTCAACTCAACGACTCAACCTCGATGATTTATCCATTTTTATGGGCAGTCGCGCTCAAGCCTCACGCGTTACGTTCGAGTACCAACACAATGTCATGCCAAAGTGTCCATATATAGAATTTGATCACATACAAGCTCTAGCGTGATATTTATTGTGAAAGTAAAAACGATGGAGTCAATTGACTAACATTTGTTAATTTGCGAACTACAGGAATGACATTACATCGTGTTTGATTCCCTCCTTTCTATGTTCCTACCTTTACATCGTGTTTGATTAAAGAATCCTGCTTACAGGAAGGATTCCCAATCAAAAGAGCTTCGAATTCGAATACCCGAATTTATTTAAATTTAAATTTTCATAAAATTTAAATAAATTTTAATTATAATTAATTTATTTACATTTTAAATTTAAAACTCGAATTAAAATTTTATTGTATAAACACCCGGCGACTCTTTATCATTTTGAGCTCCCGTAACTCTCAGCGTGGTAAGTATTTTTTTTTCGATTCGGAGTCAGTAGAAGAGTGTGGATGAGAGATATTAATATGTTGCCTCAAACAATTTCGATGCATTTATACTCAGAAAACTTCTGCACAAGCGGTTGGCAAATTTTCCCATCAGTAGGAAATTATTATCGCGGGATATGGTAAGGTAACTTGCATGAAATTTCCTTTGCTGATGAAAAAGCATTCATATTCAAAGAGGCTGCCATATTTGAACACAGTTATCATTCCTCGAAGCATGGATAATTTTTCGATCTTACTACGATGATCATGCAATTATCTCATGAACACAACTCTGCTGGAAATCATCCTCGATGCGTAGCTGGCCTTCCCTTGGTTATGTGAAGGCCCTCGTTAATCTGCCGTTGATTTTCAACTTGGTCTATAGACAAGACTGTAGTGACATTACAGAGACAATTAATTGATCATTTCCAGCGTGCGTATTACCTGACCTCTGCTTTAGGCTTTTTTTAGTCTAAGATTTGATATCTATGAGCCAAGCGCTACGTTTTTAAAACCAAGTTTTCTTCGTTTAAAAAACACGTTATCGGATTAAACATATGTCATAATACATCGTTTTGTTTTTCTAACGAATTCCATTTCATCGAAATAGGTTTAGTTCAACCTTTTTATTATGGTGTTCAAACATTGTTAAACAATGGCTTCGAGGCTTCTGGGGGCATGTTCAGATAACTTCAACTGAAACACAAATTCGAATTATCAGTCGCAATTTTGCGTAAACAATGTTACCTTTGTGAATAATGGAGTGTACCAGTATCAAGGACTACAATAAAATTCCCGTTGATATATAGGTCACTGAACTTTTGATTTTTTCTGTTTTCCAATTTCTGGTGAAGTTTGGCCCTATTCTACGCAAAAAAACATTAACCATAAATTATTGATGCTAATTTTGTTAGAAGTACCTACTAAAGTTATGCCGACTCATTTATTTCCAAATCAATGGCCAGCATAAATATGTCATAGCAGTGACCGGAAGTAGAAGATTTTGCACTGCGCGATCGGATGACATTTTCCCCCACCTATCCTTTGATCGAGGTCCCTATTTAAAAAAATGGTTTCGGTTTTTTTGCAGGTGATATACAGAGTATTTTGGTCTCCAGACCAGAGGTGCTTGAAATTGTTCGTTTCAAACCGCATTTTCAGTGTCGTCTCTATTTAAAACCCCCATCGATCTGACTGGCTCGCCCAGCCAGAATTCTTCCCTGGAAATGAACTTCAGTTCGGTGAACTGGAGTGTTCAGAAACGATTTGCCAGCATTGAACGCAGCCCTAAACTTTTCTCCTGAAAGTTTAAGAGAATCTACCCAAGGCTACTCGAGTGAGAAGCACCTCGTTCTTTCCAAAAATTCTGTTTATAAAAGTAGTTTGAATCAATGCTTGTCATCGACGTACATCTGCAGGCAGACAGTGCTTTTTACAGAATTGCAAGCGACGATAAATTATGAGAAAGCGAACTCTCACTTTTCAAAAACATCAAGTTCTAGTGATCTGTTCGGAGTAGATCTGACGCTTATTTTTTAATTAGTCGTAAGAAGGACAATGGACGTTAGTGTTGGCGTCGGAAGGTTAGAGTTCCGGTAGGTTCGAAAAGTAATTTTCGGTCACAATTAATAGAAGAAAGGCTACGAGTTAAAACATTCTCAACTGCTGCACAAAATTTTCAAAAAGTGTTTATATTTTTACGTGTGCTTAGTAACAAGTAAGTCTTATTAATGCAAACAAACTTTGTTGAGCCGTCTTGGAGCACTTCTCGTGATGAGAGATTGCCTTGCGTTGAAACATGAAAAAAAAAAATCAGGTAGAGGTTTAAAATTTCGATGAACTTCAGCCGAACGCCTCACATACTTCCGACGCGATAGCAACTTTCTCCCACCAACTTTTTCGAGGCTGCGGCGAACTTTTCCATGAGGTTTTGTTCAGAATATGAATGCATTTTATGTTAAGAAAGAAAGAACTCATCAAAGAAAACTTGTTGGCGATCCCGGCGTTACTCTGAATAGAAAAGTACTGAGATTTTAGAAAGTCTTCATCAAATTATCTTGTTCGTCATATAAGTTTTACTATAATTACGTAGAGACATGTACGAAGCTGTGTAGATCAAAATATCTAAACTGTATAGTACCAAAAGTACAGCCTAATTTTGTGATCCAAATCCCGCTTAACAATTTCATCTCATTTCGCCGCAAACAATTCGTATCCAAGTAATATTTTGGTGATAAATATATTATACTCTTTTATATACTTTTTTAAGATTATGTACGCAGTCCAGTCCTCATACGTAGCTACAAGATTATGTACGCAGTACAACTTGCTAACAACTTCTAAAATATTTACAAGAATATAACTCGTAGATTCTGCTATTTAAAAAGTTCATGGTGCATAATTCAGCTAAAGCTTGTCTCTGATCATTCAGATCAAATTTGTTTTGAGGATTTAGTGTACAGTATGAATCAGATTACTAGTTGGATGCCAAAGTAAAAATATCACAAGTCAGCGTTCATCGCATAATCTAGAATCGCAGGAAATATTTCATTTCAGGAGCAAAATTTATTTCTGTAAACAAATTTTTACATCACTCTTCGACAATACTCAATTTAAAATGCATTAAAATAGTGCTTCTCATTCTCCAGTGTCCGCTAATATGTTAGGGCTCCTTTTGTGTCGTTCACATAGTTTCATTACCCAGATATATTCATGGTGTACGCGATTCACTGACGCTTCTTATATGTAGACTATTTCTTACAAGCCGTTTTCATTTCCATTACTGCGAACAATATTTTTGTCTTACTCTCTGTAGGAGCAAATTGCAAATCTCGCAACATCGGTGCAATAAGGACGTAAGTATCAGCTGCGCATGACGTGCTCATTCCTAGAGAGCAATTACATTGCAAATTTTACGTTAGTGAGGCTCTGTTGTGAGAGTACCGTGCCAAAATATAGCGGAATCCTATTTCACTGGCTTCTCAAGTTTTAAAAAGTTGCAAAGTTTTGGAGCTAGTTTATTGTTGGAACGCGAGAACCTTATGCTGCTCTAAACTCTAATTTCCCAAATGGTCTCACTAATTTTGACACTACAGTCCTAGCAGTGCGGCCAAAATTGAGGTGGAAAGCAAAATAAAACTTGACGCTCGATAAGCTGAAAATTTGAAGATTTTTATGTAGCAAAGTATGGCCACTGTGTAACACTTTTGGAAAGGTGCAGTACATTTAAGAAGGTTCTCAGTCTGATTATATATCATGCCACAGGAGCAGGACGATGAGCTCAGACTATTTTCAAATAAATTCCGCGCAGGATTTCATCGAATTTCAGTAGCCGAATTTGATTCCCTATTTTCGAGTGTTGAACATTTTTACTATTAAATCAAAATAGATTTCTTATACCAAGCCCGAAGCATCATTTCTGTGAATCGGAATACATATTTTGTCTATTATAATTTATGGCATAAAAAACGAACTAACGTTTGCGACGTAGGCAAAGATTTGCCAAAGGCAACTGAAAGAAAAATAACAGAATCAGAAAATTCAATAAAAAGGATAAAAGTGAAGTAAAAATATGAAACTCTTCTGATTTCCGAAAATAATTCGCGCAAGGCATACGTCATTCCCTCTTTGTCGTAATCCAAACTTTCGTGTCACTTTTGCTTCGATAATATAATTGTGAATAGCAGCATTTTCAAATTATTTCATCCGTTTACATATGAGTAAAAGAGACCTTAGGTATGAAAAAGACCATGGTTTCATTTCTGCAATCTCTAGCAATGGCTGCACTCGATGGCGGCAGCTTCTATAAGGTATACAGGATACACACTTTTTGCTAGTGAACTCCTGCACGCCAAGGAGATTAACTTAGCTGAACCAAAGACGTACCATTACTTCTGACACGATTTCATAATTATTCGTTTGAATACTATACTGCCTCAGTTGTTATGCAGCACCATTACACCAGTTGTTATTCGGCACCATTACACCAGTTGTTATGCAACACCATTACACCAGTTGTTATGCAGCACCATTACACCAGTTGTTGTGCAGCACCATTTGTGGTCAACAATACGTCGTGGTAATGTGGTCAACATATGCAGCACCATTACACCAGTTGTTATGCAGCACCATTACACCAGTTGTTATGCAGCACCATTACTCCAGTTGTTATGCAGCACCATTACACCAGTTGTTATGCAGCACCATTACACCAGTTGTTATGCAGCACCATTACATCCTTGAAAAGATACAAAGAGGAGGTACTCGTATCACTGATACGGTTTTGTCGAACAAGCGCATTATTCAATCCCACTTTCCTAAGCTCCCGCATAGAGCTAAGCCTGTACAACATGTCTCTGCCGCTCACTCGTTATCGCAGCGCGATCAGCGTTCATCAGTCTTCACGTATCACCGCTACGTATTTTCTCTGAAACCCAGCACATGCGTGCCACCGCATCAGCGATCAATGGACCATCCTCATACTCTCATGACACCATACAGTTCCATCAGTTCTACTTTTCTGGTACAGCTCTTGTTTTCTGGGATTAGTTAGTTCTGCTGGTCGCCTAGTCACTTTGTGTCGTTCATACGGGTAACGCGGTTCAATGCGTGTCTATTAAATATATGGCTGCTGATCATCTGTGATTACTAATTTATTTTTGTACCGAGAAAATTGTTGATTTTATTACTTATTAATTATGTATTGCCGGCCCTCGCGAATAGAAATTTCAACCCGTTGCTGCACTCTCCTTTTCAGTCGTCCCAAGCTTCAATCTGTAACCTAACTGAAATTTAATTTTAAATGTTCCCCCATAGCAGCCACGCGCATGAATCATACTTTTAGGTAAGGTCAGTTAAATGTGAAATTCGTCGCTAATGATGCATAACCAATTTCTGCTGAGTGACTGCAGTTATAACGCACACTGATGAAAGATGAGAAAAGTAAAAATTCAAGCGTGATGATGCCTGAAAATCACTACACAGAAAATTATCCACCAGGCTTTTCGTCCATGAGAAACACCTTTTATGGTTTTTTTCCTACCTTCATCCCCACTTCATCTAAATTTGTTATAATACAAATTTTGTACTTTTTTTATCCCTTGTATTTTTTAATATCTTGTTTTTATTACTATTTTAGTGATATTTTATGCATAATATCTACCAATATATTGGAGATATAAATTTTTAGTTCAAGCAGATGTGTTTTTTTTGTTGTGTTAATGTATTTATCGATAGCTGTTCTAAAGACTTGTGTAATATATATTATATTATATAGGCATTCTATAAATACTTTTTATTGTCATGTGTAATGTGTCAGTGTTGGTTCCGTAGCACCTGCACTGCGGGTTAGAGGATGAAGGCTTCCTAAATGATAGATCAATAATTATTTAGTTGATACGTAAAGTGGAAAAAGATACGCGGTCCATTAATTAATTTAGAAAAAAAGTGTAGACAACTATTTTGGTCGAGAATTGAAACATAAAAGTCTCAAGATAAATTCATGCTAACAATATCTAAGGCCGGGAAGCCTAAACGAGTAAGGATAAATTCCAGTTTTCATGTCGCTAGGAGCAAATAACACAAAACCAAAAATCTGGATGCAGCAGCTGCGTCAGGAGGCCGGCACCGGAACAATATTGCAGCGGAAATTAAGAATAGACGCAACACGTGTTCGTTACAATTTTCTTTTTGCTATTCCATGCTTTTACGGTGCGCTAACCTCTCTAAATGAAACGGTAAAATTCCCATTTTACTGAAGTTTCGAGAAATCCTTTTGGACCACTCAAGTTGCCACAAGACGTGTTCTGCATGCATGCATGCATGCAAGCCAGTTCGAGGTCGCCACTAAAAATTTGCGCAAAGCAAGAAGCCAAGTTGAAACCGCTGGATTTAACATACCTAATTTAACAAAATGCTGATCCATTGCCAAACTCAGACCAATCAAAAACATACTTTGTTTTTTTTTTTTGGTCCAGAAAATCAATAAAGAAAATACCGTCTGTGCTGCTTCTTTCAACGCACGCGGTACTCACCTAATTTCGACACATATATGAACAATAATAATTTCATGTTCAAATTGTCAGCATATCAGCAGATGTCTTCACGTCAACATCACAGGATTCTTTTGTAATCATGTAGCTTTTGTGCAAATTGTGTCAACGATTTACTAATTCAAAAAATCATTTTAAGTACCCTAAGACGTATTTTCATTGTCGCCTAAGAAAAGTAGATTATAAGTGGATGATTTTAAATCAAAAATATCTGGTTGCCACATGCGCACAATTATAAATTTGACCGCATTTATTTTTGAGGAGGATCTTGACGCGCTGAATTCAAACCTCGGTTTTCCAAGCCCTCTCAACATAATGGGGGTTCGCCCTGTCTCCTGGATGGGGGCTTGTGTATCATTTAGCTCAAATTAACCACTTTCTTCAGCAATTACTTCGAAGATATTACCCCCAGAGAGGTGTTTGGAGGTCACCGTCAGCCGAGGTTTGTTGTATTCTCCCCCAATTTTAAGAAAGTGTGGTGTACGCGGCCGCAGTTAGGCTGCATTTCGAGCGTCCGCCGCCTGCCTCACGAGCCCAAGTTTCTAATTGAGCCCAAAACTTTGCCTACAGCCTCACCGGGGCTCAATTAAATCTTCACTTCCCCGTACATCGTCGACCATATGAATGCCGCTCCATAGATAGAAGTAATTTTTGAAATTTTTATTAGTTGTTTTATTCAATAAACTTCAGAGCTCATTTCAAAATAAAATCGCTTAGTTTTTTAGAAATAATTTTATTTTAATTTTGGCCATCAAATCTAATGATTCTTTAACACATTTCAAATGAAATTTAATTTAATTTATTTAAATGAAAATGCTCCCTAACACAAAATGTTTAACTCAAATATGATATAGGGTGCTTCATTCTAAGAATAACTGATATTCACTGCTAAGACCATTAAATTACACGACTTAATGAGCCCAATCTAAATGCTGCTTCTGATGCCTATGTGGGTAGAATGCTTGCATTATTTCACGATTAACCCTCGGCCATGTAGGCCGCGGCGTCCGTTGCAGTTGTCCTCTGCAGGCGTCGTAATACAGGCGCTTTCTCTCCAGACCGAGCGTATTTAGTGGCACTAATGTCACCTGCAATAACATGAACATGAAATGGCCAAGTAATTCATATCAGTAAATTGCACAGACTAGAATTGATTTTTTGGTTCACTTGAGTGACGTGCCGTCATCACAAGAGTAAGAGAAATTGTCCCAGAGAATGGACACGAAATTAAAAAAAAAAAACAGGCCTCCACTCCGAGCTCTGAAAGAAATTCTTGCACGTATGACATCAATCAAATAACTCTGTACATGCCAACACTCCCATGCATATATTCTGAGAGGAAATCAATGTCGGGAAACGACAGAAGAAAAGTTTTTTCTTATGTTACAGATTTTTCAGATTAGTTTTAACGAGAAATTAGAGAAAGTAATTATTACCATTTAAGCGTGAATGACTTCTTGCAAAACAAAATAAAAATGCAATTTATGCTTAATTTCTAGTATTTGTTAGCGTAAACAAATTTATATTATCTTGAATGATTTTCACTATTAATTTATCTTCGAGGGAATGGAAGTGGCCATATACGGAATGTTTTTAAAAAAAATAGATTAATTGTTGGGAAATCAATCTAAACCTTAGCAGAATTGCAGGGAATGCATAATATTTGCCGATTTACTATCACTATTATGAGTTAAAGCGGAGCGAATATTGCTCAAGCCATGAGCCGGGACTGAGCAGACACTTGGACATTTAATGGATTTGCTCGGCCTGGTAACGGAGCAACAAACTATGCAAGTTTGACTTCAAGAATTTTTCACTTTTCCATTAGCTTCCTAATATTGATAACCGAGTGGGAGAAAATAATTGCAGGGACAAATATTTAAAAAAATACATTACAGAGATGGACAATTAGCCATGCAGTGAGCGCACAGACGCACAATAAGCGAGCAGCCGAAGCCGTCGCTCTTCATTTGTTTGCAACAAAAGCTGCGGGAGTGAGTGAGTAGGTTGTCTTTTGTCTCAGCGACCCTTCATCAGATGCAACAAAAGCTGCGGGAGTGAGTGAGTAGATTGTCTTTTGTCTCAGCGACCCTTCATCAGATGCAACAAAAGCTGCGGGAGTGAGTGAGTAGATTGTCTTTTGTCTCAGCGACCCTGCATCAGATGCAACAAAAGCTGCGGGAGTGAGTGAGTAGATTGTCTTATGTCTCAGCGACCCTTCATCAGATGCCGCCACACTGCAGCGTCCCCCAGTCATGCGATGCTCCAGGCCCTTCCCGGTGCATTGTGTCACCCACACTATATTTTAAATTAGTTTAAAGTCCCGAGTTCTGCGCGTCTCGAAAACACGAGAAAAATGATTTGAAACATCATCAGAAAACTCGTCAAATTTGAGGCGGTTCATTTTATCAATAATCGTCCCTGGCGATATTACCTTTATTGAACAAAAATAGAATTATCGTGTTGCATAAAGGGCCTCTTCTCGTGGTGCATTAGAAATCCTTATAGTAAAACTTTAAACTTTTTATAAATAGTTCTGATGTTAATAGTTAATACTTTCACCCATTTTATAATAAGTTGTGATACTAATAGCTTAATGCTTTATTTTACATTCAGTTCTGATGTTAATAATTGAAATAATTTAGTTTACTAGTTTTATCATCAATGCTCCAATTGGTTGCAACGACAGAGTGATTATGTCGAAGTCGTCAACGGAAAAGGATTTAAGAGTTAATATCGACAATGAGTTGAAATTTTCTAAGCATATTGAAGGTCAAGTTAATAAAGCCAATAAACGACTTGGACTGATCAGACGCTCTTTCGAGTTCCTAGATGCAGAAACGATGAAGCAGTTGTTTGTTGCTGTCGTGCGCCCGAACCTAGAGTTTAGAAACGTCGTATGGTCACCGAAATTTGAAAAGGACAGAAATTTAGTAGAGAGTGTTCAAAGACGCGCAACAAGAATAGTTCCGGGCTTGAAAGGCAAGTTCTATGAGGAAAGATTAAAGATTATGAAGCTTCCAAGCCTCAGTTATCGACGTCTGCGTAATGAACATCTTCAAAAACAGACTAGACGAAGCTATGCAGGAGCATATGTTCAGTCTTAAAATGCCTAGCAAATTACGGACCAGGCAATAAGTCCAGCAGCTATCTCAATCAATCGTCAGCTATGGAAAGATCGGGTTCCAAAGGCCGGATCCCTTGTGAATCAAGCACGAAAAGTTCAGGAATCGGCAACAGGCCATGGGCCTATTTCTTCAACGCCGACACTTCTATTCTATTCTATTCTAATCGTTTTGATTAGTTTTTATACTACTCCTTTAACTATTCCATTATCAGTTCTAACATTATTAATTTGAAAATTTATATTAATATTAATGATATTTTTACTTTAGTTTACATCATAATTTATTTCTACTTTTTTATTTTATACCTTCACTTATTAGTTAAAAATATACGTTATAAACAATTTAGTTATTGTTATTTGTTTTATAACATATTTTATTTTATTGATATTTTTATTTCTAATCTTCGGATCCCTTTCTCTATTAAATGTCATCATAACACTGCGGTGCTTCATATTATCTCTTTTAATGCATATACATTACTTCTTTCCAAGGAAATTTTCATTATTAATTCTACCCTTCGTGTTATTGGCTCTGATACTAATAATTTTCGTCATTTTTTAATTCTTTGGCTTTTAATATTTTCTCTCCTTAGTGGGAGATAATTCTCCTTTTTTCGTTCAAGATATTTCTTACTTAGGGTAATTCCTGAGGCCGTATTATCCATACTTCGTAACTCTTTCTACTTCCGATAAAAAAGTTACGTGCAACGCAAGTACACCCTAATTTTTGCATTATCAAAACATTCGTACGTAAGACTTAGCTAAAAGCGTACCATCAAAACCATCTGGCCAACTGACCAATCAGAGGCTTTGGATTTGTTTACATTCTGTGAACTTCGATGGCGGGAATCGATGCCTTCGATGGTATCGACTATCGAATGCTGTCTGTCTGTCTGTCGGTATTGAGTCGGTATTGTTCCTTGTTGGCCCACAAAAGCCGTTCTAAAATAGTTGTGAACTCTTTTTAATAAACAGCGTGAGTTGAAGAAGAAATCTGTGTACGGAGCTAAAAATTATGGTTGACAGAGATATAAAGTACCGACTAGAAGGAATGAATGAATTGAATTTTTGAAAATGAATGAAAATTTTTTTGAAAAAATGAATGGAATTTTTTTCAATAGCACTGTTTAGCACGATTACATACTTTGATCGTGCAAATGTTGCACGATCAAGTAGTGGAGCCATAACAAGTAGGGCCATCATTCTATGCGTGTATAATCCGCGCTGTCGGTTTATTGACAAAATTCTATCACAAGTCAAGTTTTGCTACCTGCTAGTAAATCAATTGTTTCCTATCGCTTAAGCAGACACTCCAAACTTGTGCGGAACTCCACTTATACGACATCTCCGAGCAGGCGTACAGTTACGTTACGTATCTTCCCGCGTTAATGTTTTGATAATACCACCTCTAGAGTTACGTCATCAAGTCAGCACTTACGCCACTCATAAGTCGATTCTGCGTACTTAAGTTTTGATAATACGGCCCCTGGACATCTTTTTACTTCAAATAATTCCTTCAGGCAGCAAAAGTTGCTGCCTTTTTTCTCCAGGTTCGTCGCTCGTAAATAAAAAATAGAATACCGAAAATTACCAGCCAATTCCCACTCAAAGCGCAGAACATTTATTAGTTTAATTTTCCTTTATTCTGTTTTGTTCCCTCCTCCTCAGTTCCCATCTCCTATCTCAGTTCCCTCTGCTCCTAACACTTCTTCTGCTACCTCTCATGCTTCTGCCATTAATTCCTTCTCATATATCTTTCACTCCACCAACTCGTCTTTCTCTCATTCTCTCTTCTAGCCCATTTCTATTATTTCTCCTTCAGTTCAGAGATCTTGTGGAATCAAGTCACGAAAAGTACAAGAATCGGCAACAGGCCATGGGCCTATTTCTTCAGTGCCGACATTTCTATTCTAGTTCTTTTTCTAGTGTTCCCTTCCCTCTCCTCGTTTCGCCAGATCCCTCCTTCCTCTCCTCGGCCGTATGTTGTGCAATAACAACCAAGTTGCGCAATGCTGCGGCTGCACTGCGATAACTGCAGCTAATGTAGAAACAGCTGCAGTTCGTGTTCTCAGACAACGTACGACTTTTTAGCCAAAGAAGCAGAAGCAAGTGCAACCGTAGAAGCCGTGTTAGCAGCTTCGGCCAGCTTTGACCTTTCAATGGCAGGAAAAAATGAAGTTGCTGTAATTTATACGATACTAAAGCTGGAGAAACAGCAGCAGAAATTTTACACCATAGAAAAAAGTGTTTTAATCACGCTTGAGAGCGCAGAAGGCGATCATGTGCCAGCGGTAGGTGAATGACCGTCCCTGTTTTGAGGTTCGGTTTGCGCTCTTAATAGACTGTGATGGACGAAAGGTCGCGAATAGTCACGAGAAGCCGTTGGCCTGTCGACTTATGATTACTTAAGAAACATGCCCGATTATTTGCATGCCAATGGGTCGGTCAGCATCAACGACGAAAACAATTAATGAGGTCCTGCAGCGCTCTGTCGATGATTCCTGTTGCTGTAACTGCCAGACTTGCGCACTGCTGCTTCTAGGTCTGTAAAGAGTTCTGACACCGCGGTACACTGCAACTATTGATATGTCTGCATTACATGCGTAATTCAGTTACTTGGAGCTTCCAGCGCTGCATACTGCAGCTGCAGGTGCTGTACGCTATTTTTCGCGTGCGTATACTGCTTTTCAGAACACAGTGGACAGTAAACTGCTGAGTCGTAGAACGTGACGTAATGCAGCCATGAATGCAGTTTTCATTAAAATTTGAACACGAATGTAATTATTTATTGATTGAGTCATAACAGGGATGTGTTAGAAATGACCTTTGACTTTATTTATCATTGAATCAACGCAAATGTAATGAGGTCATCGTCGCCAACGTAGAATTTTTTTAAATTAACGACAGAAACGGTGACGTCATTGTAACCTACAAATATTGTAGCTTAAAGCTTCTTTACTTGCACTTTTATTTGAAGATTTATCGAAGCCAGAATCGTAAAAAGGAAACTAGCCACAGAAAAATGAAATTATTGTTTAAAATTTAAGTGTAAATTAGGATGAAATTCGTGTAGTAAAGTATACTTTATTATTGAAAAAGTCGTCAATTTACTAGCGGTGAAATTGTAATTTACAAAGGATTAAATGCGATAAAAATAACTAAAAGGTTTTTTCTTTTCTGCCCATTCTACAACTAAACTAAAAAAATTAGTAAATTGCCCTAACAAATTCAGGTCCAGGCTAGGCTTCTGTCTATGAGTCGCTACACTCGGCTTGAAAATATTCTGGGTCTGCCTTGAAGCGCAGGCGAAATGCCCTCAACTCTTGCTTGTGATCTGCAGCATTCGAAGTGTTATCAATATTTTGATTTAATACAGCAGCTGTTCCCATTTGACAGCATACTATTTCGAAGCTGTAGTTATATATATTTTGGTGTTATTCGGCAGAAGCTTTCCTTTATGCAAGTTTGATTAAAGAGCAGAGCGTGCTGTTTATTATAAATTGTTCATTAATAAAAAATTTTTTCATTATAATAATAATATATATTATACAAATTTTCAATATATATTATTTAATTTAAAATTATTAAAAAATTTTATTATTAAAATTAATTAATATAAATTTTTTATTATATATAAAATATACCTTGGTCTTTAATCAAAGTTATGTATTATGTAAAAAAATCTATACATATACAAGCAGCTGCTGTCCTCCAGTCTTGTACGGTGTTTTGTAGTTTTTTAGGATTTTTCTATAATGTAAGTAAGAAGATATTCACTCTTGCTGATTGAGATCGAAAAGAAGCTGGAGAATCCTATGAGTATTTGCATCAAAAGTGCCGCAGCATCTTTTAAGCATAACCACAGCATTTGATTCAAGCGACAAATCGTTTTTCCCCCCTCATAATCGGCAGTTCTTGTTGAATCATTGCCAATTATAGGGTTAATTTTCCCGGAAGAAGCAACAGAATACATACGTGCAGGCACCCAAAGACGTTCTAAAGTCTAATCCCTTGCAACAGCTCATGTTATTATGCAAAGCTGAACGACGATTTTGTTTTTCACACAAAGTTCGATATAAATCTAATAATTTTTTACGAATGAACTTGAAGTTTACTTTGATTACTAATGCCCAGTTTGATTAAAAAATTATGGTAATTAAATAAAATGAAGTTTTAGATTCAGGTATTGAGTCAGACGAATTTACAATGGGGCGTTACGCGCGGTTCTCTGCTTAAACCTGCAGTTCGATCACTGGTCAGCTTTCTGTAGCCCGATTTGCACAGAATAAGCGCTGAATATTCATATTTAGGGACAGACTCGAACACAACGAAGAACGTACTCTCCCTCGTCGATATTATGCAGCATATGTACGGCTGTAGTCCGAAATGTAACAGTGCTGTCCGTAACGGCAGAAGCTTCCGTCATTGACTTTAGTCCGTATAGAATCCACATTAAATTCGGAGTACACTATATTGAGAATCTTTTGTTCGGATTCTGGAAACCTTGTGTTCTGATCGAAATGCTAAATTTATTCTGAATAATAACACTCCGGCTGAAATTTAAACGATACATTTTAAATGAAATTGTTTTAATTTCCCAGTAAATAAGTACGAGTATATAATGTCTAATGACATTGAACCTTATGAATCTCAGTATTACAAAATTTTTACGCATTAGACGTCAATCCTCGAATGTTTTAAATAGTTATAGCTGCGTCATGCTCCTTGGTAATTCAACGAGACTCATACGATTAACATATTACTTTGCTAATGAGGAAATAATCTCTAATGCTGATCCGGGAAAATGCTCGGCGCTGAAACACTTCTTTCCCATTGAACAACGAATGGCCCTATAACAATGGTTCTGGGGCCATTCTACTAATTTTTAATAGAACTTGTCGTACCGTAAGTAATATAGGAAATCCTTTCCTCCACAGTGAGAGGAAGGGAGGGGCAATCGTATGATCGTAAAACTCTTGGACATGAATATCAACATTTGCTTGTAAATTAAAACACATGGTGAAAACAAAATAGCTTCTGGCATAATATCAATTGAAATTTTTTTCCTGTATGAACCGTTTAGCACGATCCCATGTTATACCTAAGTCAAATTATTGACAAAATTCTATTACAATTCAACTTGTCGCTATAGTAATTTAATAGTTTCATATTGCTTCAACACTCATATTTGTGGTTAACTCCGCTTACGACACTTCCGAGAAAGCGTACAGTTACGTACAAATTCTAGTACTTATAGCTTCCCGCGCAAATGTTTTGACAACACCATCGCTAGAGTTACGTCTTCATATCAGCACTTACGCCACACGTAAGTGGCTACGTGTGCGTAGCGATGCTTTGAGAATCCGGCCCCTGACAATGAAAAGAGTTTCCACACGCCGCCAGCCAAATCCCATTGAACCACCATTATATTCAAACTGTACATAGATTTGATTCGCTTGTATTAGAATTAGATCATTAAACAGAAAGAGATGCAACTTTGAAATTTGTGTGATTGTAAGCTGCAAATTGGGCCCGACCTTACAGAATACGTGATTTCGTTCAGATAAAATTCATTGGTCAACTATGTAATCCTAATTTCTAATATGCGGCTCATGTTTGATCCAAGTCATCACTACGCTGTAAGTAAATTAAATTTTGAATACTTATTAAGGCTGTAGTATTTTCCGGAGAGCAGGACATCTGAAATCTATAACTGCTATTATACGTCTTTAATTTAGACAGAAATACCAGTCAGCTTGGTAATCCTCGAAAAAATGCGAACATATTCGAATATCTCAAGAACAGGATAAGAAATCAGCTCCTGCTGAGCATTACATGCGTTCAAATATTTCTCGGATGCAGAAGAAAAAAGTACTCCAGCTACACTATATTACTATAAAAATAAAGGATAAGGGAGCAAAGACATTTTATTACAACCATATCTTATATATGAGGAACGATTCCTTACATTTTACTCACCATCATGAAAACACGAGAAATTAACGCCGAACAATACCGGGCAAATGTACTATGGCATAATTCATAAGAAATGAGAAGTAGTGCAATATATATTTAGCAGAATCGTGGCGTTCATGCGTTAGATGAAAATCGAATGAAGCTTAGAATGAAGATAAATGAAAACGTCCAACAGGAATAAACAAATAATATCAATCAATTTGTATTAGCGACAGGGACGTCATGGCGATGTAATTATATTTTAAAATTTTTTGAAATGCGCAGCAATTCATTATGCGAGGGGAGAAATTATTGAGGCAGATGAAACCAGAGGCACACACATTCTTATTGATGGAATGACAATGGAAGCAATGGAAGTATTTTGCGACGTCGGGAGCAGCTTTTCACCAACAGCTTTGAACACACTTTTATCAATTTACTTTTCGCTAAAATTTTTGGAAATATAAATTAACTTGGAAGTTGGATAATTTTATTGTACTCCATTTTATGCGTTCATAATAAAGGAGAACCTTGATTTTGCCATAGATTTTTAATATGAGCTCCACTGCAAGTAACAGAAGTTCGAGGTACAAATTAACATCCACACAAATAGTAATGTTAATAATAGCACGTCGTAGTGAAGTCATTAGGTAAATAAAGTTAATGAAACGAAGTGAAATGTAACAACTAATTGCGCTGCTTAATTTGCCGTTCTTGTCTCATGCATGTAACCAACTATGAAACAATATTAGTGACCTGGGGCCGCATTATCAAAACTTCGTAACTTTTTATACTTCCGACAAAAAAGTTACGTGTTACATAAGTATACCCTAATTTTGGCATTATCAAAACATTCGTACGTACGACTTAGCTAAAAGCGTACTATCAAAACCATCTGGCCAACTGACCAATCAGAGGCTTGGGATTTGTTTACATTCTGTGAACTTCGATGGCGGGAATCGATGCCTTCGATGCTATCGACTATCGAATGCTGTCTGTCGGTATTGCTCCTTGTTGGCTCAGAAAAAGCCGTTCTAAAATAATTGTTAACACTTTTTAATAAACAGCGTGAGTTGAAGAAGAAATCTGTGTCCGGAGCTAAAAATCATGGTTGGCAGAAATATAAAGTGACTAGAAGGAATGAATGATGAGAGTTGTGCGCGAAAGCTTGAGAGTTGCTTTCGCGCTTGTAAAATACAACGTAATATGCATTTGCTTGTAAAATATAACGTAAAAGGAAAACAAAATCAGTTTCTGGCATTAACTCAATTGAATTTTTTTCCAATAGCACTGTTTAGCACGATCACATATTTTGATCGTGCAAATGTTGCACACCCCCCCTTCTTCCCCATATAAAAAACGAACCAGACCGAAATTCAAAAAAAGGGATGAGTTACTCGATAGGCCTGGTCTTTACGAATCGAACGGTATATGTCTCATTGCTGTAGCTTGAAAACTGTAGGAGGAGAAAGGTTTGCCGTGCGACCAATCGGAGGTTTTCAGGACGCCCAAAAAACTGCCGCGCGGCACGTAAAATGACGTAAAAGAGTCGTAACGTAGCCAACATACCGAAACTAAGCCTTAATCCACTCAAGGATGCTAGCAGCAACTTGTAGAGCACCTCTCCGTACGAAGTTAGGAGGGTGACTGAGCCCAGATGCCAGATACACCATGATATGTGGTCTTGGCGAGTGAATTAGCTCCTATTTAAATAGTGAAGGAACTCCACCCCCCGCCCCCAAATAAAGGCGGGCCATCTGCGTCAATATTGCCGTACATAGATGGCAGTAGTATCGTTGGAAATCTCAGAATGTCAGCTTTAAGATGAGACTAAGCATGTAACTGCAGCACAACTCAAGTAGAAACTATATTCAAAGATTTCAGCAGCTAATTACTTTATATCCAATTAGTTAAAGAACTCTCTCACCCGCTTCCCTTTAAAGAGACGTCATGAACGTAAATATTCACGTAGAGAGATGGCAGTGGTACCATTGGAAAGAGCAGAATTCCAGCTTTCAGATGAGCTCAAAAACCGAAAAACGCCAAAATTGAAAATTTTAGCTAGGTCGATCCCCTTAATAATATTATGCTAGCGAAGAAGTGGCGATATATGTTTTCAGAAATAATTTTCACTAACTGTTTGTTTCCGTAAAATGAAAACAAAATTCCAAACAGAATCAGCAAAAAAGATTCATACAATTCAACAAACAATGACTATAGTAGTATTTTCAAAATAGGAACCGTGTTGACTCCAGTAGTCTCTGCATGATAAACACAAAAGTTCCGAGGCCATAGCGTTGTTTCTCATATATTTAATGGTATGCTTTTTAAGACGAACAATTCTCGTAGTTAACGAAGATTCATGCACATAGATTATTTGTTGCTAGGCAAACGAAAATAAATCTCAATATACGCCAGGTGAACAGAACATCGCAATAAGCGAGTAATGAATACATCCAGCAGCACGTGCTTGTCTTTCGTTATTCATGATTATCGTGACTGATAAGACAATGACTGATATGTGTTTTTTATGATTTGACCCCTATTCATTACGACAGAAAAGTCGTTATAACATGATTCGTGATTCAGAATAGACAACTGATAAAGGCTACGCTAATACGACTCTGTGGTGATATGTTGACGACCGATGGAAAATACTTCAAGTCAATTTCAAACATCCCTCACATTATTATCTTCAGAACGGGCAGCAATGAGACAAAAGGTATACTAAATGCTGTAAAATAATAGCAGCTTTACATATATTGTAATAAATACTAAATTGAATAGAAGCGAATAGTAATGATAATTCACTGTGATGGCAGTTTTATTCACCCTGTTTTTCATTAGATTCCCGTTGATACATCCACTGAAGAAAAACTATAAATACGTCTCTGCACACTCGGGAAGGATTTATCTGAATTTTAAAACTTTCCTTCTGATTTTTTAATAATATCAATGGGAAAATACGGATTTTTTAGTGGTGGCCGGTCTAGCTAATGAGGATTTGACTCCATGTTCATCTAATTACACTTTATATCCGTACTCAGAAGCATGCACGGCGGAAAACTGTTCTTTTATTGCCGTTGCTTCCACCACCGCGACTAATAGGACTGGGGTTCATGACGCAGAGTTCCCAGGGCTTACGGTCAGAAGACAACTGGCTGCGGACGCGCCAGAAGGCATGCTCGAGTGACGAATTCTTGATCTTAGTGAAGAGCTATCGGACATCTCTGTGTCGCTGTACTGCAAAGATATGGTGCTGGGAAACTGGACTGCAAGGAGTATCTTCCCCATCAGCAGACACGATGAGAGCCTGATGAGGTTCTGGCGAGTACTGGTGGGCCTGGATCTGGTAGACCACTTCAGGGTATAGCACCTGACCAAGAGCCATCTGCGTCAAGAATAGGAAGACATTATATTGATTTAATGATTCTTGAATTTATTTAACTCATATGTGATTCAAATGTTGATATTTATTGAATATCTAATCCCTTATCTTGATAATTTGAAATGTTTGCGGATGAACGCGTCAATAGCTCCCGTTTTCTCAGCCATTCACAAGAATTTAAAGTTCAATATATTAGAAGAAATTTCAGTAAAATCGTATTGAAACACTAGAGAAAAACTTGAATAGCCTTTCAACAAGAAGCAAAGCGAATGATGTACGAAAAAGTATAACTTTCGACAGGTCAATCATCGCATAAAACATGGAATCATGGATCATGGCTTTCGAAACGGCATAAAAATCTTCTACCATTTTGAAATTGATTAACCTAAGATCCAGATTCCTTTCAACTTTGAATATTCTAAGAGCCAGAATAATTTGTCGACGCAATCAGTTATTCTCCTCACTATGCTACGCGTTCAAAAGACGCACAAGAAACGTTTTCAGAGATCACAGGAAGGCGACAGACTGCACGCCAAGCAGACAATGTCCGTCCGCTGGGAGCAACGCACTCCCGCGATTGCCGGCGGTCGCATTCATATGCCGCTTCTCTCAAGAATTACAAATAATGTTCGTGTCATTTTTGTGTACCATAGTAGGGTTTCCTGTATTTTTTTTCAAATAAGAAAAGTTTGAAGTAGTCTAGCCGTTGACTACTAGTGCAATAGCGTTGATAAGTACATAGAACGAATTTTTCATCAATCTTAAATAGGTGATACTCTAACAGTCATTATTCGAGAGAAATTTAAAAGCAAAACATCATCACGGCTCCGGAGTAATTTATCTGAATAATATTTCAGAGAAACAGAAAAGTAATTGAGGTTGACATGCATCGCTAATTAGCTGACGCTGGAATTATTTATTTGTATGCATTATTTTGTTGCTTTCAACAACGAAGTTGGACGTTCTAAATTTAATGGTTACATTTATATTTATAACGTCGAGATCCATGAATAAATTAAATATCCCATACAATTCCGTTGTTCATAGCAGAATCCCGATAAAAACTTCTCGACTTTCAGTCCAACAAAACGCCGAGAACGTAGTCCAGAAATGTCGCGGTATCAAGGTTGGAAAAATGCATGTCAATTCACTATGTTTCTGAATTGCATTCTGCGACTTCGAGAAAATTGACTATCATGCAATGAATAATAATTGCAGAAGGTACGAATTTTTGGTGATCTCTCGCAGTATAGCGGGCAAAGACGAGTTCAACGCGTCAGCACTGGTGAAATGAAGGAAAATAAAATCGAATGATAAGCTCCTATGAACATTTATTACAACAAAAAGCCAGCGAATTTTGCTTACCAAAATGGTCATTTAGCTTTAAATGCATTGATTGAAAAACATTAATGAACCAGTAATTTAGCACGTACGTGGCATGATTTATTTAATTCCGCTACTGTAATAACATAATTTACATATTTATTCTTACCGTTAAACTTTTTTCATCACTGTTATACAGCGTGTTAGTCACATGAGAAGAGGTCCTAGACTCACTTGCGTGAAATACTGGAAGACGCGTGTCGTCGTTCGCCGCCCCTGCACCAGAAAACAAAACCATCTCGACTTGTGACTTTGGTGCCGGCAATACAAATAACACAAGAAAATACCAGCCCCGCTGAGCAAGATTGCAGTTTTTGATGCTAGATCGAAGTCTAAGCGGTCGCGAGCTCCTAATGATGGATGAGTAGTAGATTGAATATAGTATGTGTCTTGGTGCAGTTTAAAATTGCCTATCAGAATATGCATGTGTAATATTGTATATTGATCTGTCGATGGATGCATCCAACCAATAAAATCAAGGCCATCTTCATCCCTGCATTACACAGCCAGGTGATTGCATTACACGGTAACATCACATCAGCACGAGTTAAAGAGTTCCTACTATTTATCCTAATTGAAAACTGGCTATATATACACGGATAAGGTGGCTATATACAATGACCAATTCAAAGCGTCAATTCTAAGATTGATTTATGCGTATACGTTTGACTATGACTGTAGACAGGACTTTCGACTGGACATGATTTAATAAAGCATGTAAATTTATTAATAAAGCATGTAAGTTTATTGATAAAGCATGCAAATAAAGCAACTATTTACGGCTCAGCCTATAGTACTCAATAATTTTAAGATTCTATTGAAATTATTTATTAAAGACTTATTCAGCAAAAAATATTTTACTTAAGCGTCAATTATTTTCATGGTAATTTTACATCTGTTTACTGGTTTGCGCAGTACTCAGATATCGAGTTTTTGAATAGGTTATTTAAAAGAAAATATGTACTTTTTCCATGAAACGGACCCTTAATTTTTCAGCCCCACGATTTTCTCAATCTTGTGCCTTAAATACAGTAATGCACTGACTGATGTTATAGCGAGTTGCACCACTTGAAAACTCACAAGGATTATAACAATATAACAAACTCTCAGAGAAACATTGCAAGGCAAATAGTTTAGATATAAAAAATGTTTAGTTGAAAAATTAATGCTCCCAAATAAGAAGAGACACAACAATCGCCATTCAGCAACGAAAAGCGCCTCAAATTTTATAAATAAATAAAAAATCCCCATTAGGCACCCAGTGTCCCTTATCCGTGCCTCAAATGCTGCGCAATTTTCCTTATAATTAAGCCGCTCTGGCGCGCGAGCTAATGAGAGCACCTCGAACAAAAGATGCCCCCATTTAGCAATTATTTGAAGAAATGCGAGCAAGGAAGGTTAGGATCTCTTTCAACTAAGTTCTCATTGAAACGCTCAGTCTATGAAGATGGCTATCTCGTGGAGTTCACAGAGCTTTGAATTACTCTTTATGTTAAGCAACGCACTCATCCGAAGTTCTGTGAGAAGGAACTGTTTCATTTAATTCAGTTATGAGGACCGTCAACGTGTACATTTTTTTACTTCGCATCGAGAATTTAGAAAGAAGGGAATGTAGAGATATGTAAAGTTTTTCATTCTCAAAGTTTCAGCGACCATGCATCCTAATTTTGATTAGCATTGAATAAGTGTTACTTCACTAGATTATGCCAATGACGTAGATTAAATTATACATATGCTTATTTTCAATAGAACAAAAATAAAAAAGGCATATTTTATAAAAGAATGTACCAATCTCTGTTATTAATCAGGTTGAGATTCTCATCTTAGTTCCAACGGCTGCAACTTTACTTTTTGACGGCCGTTTCTTATCTTTCTTGAGACGCACGACGAGCACGGAGATCAATGCTATCAAGACGAGACTCCCGCGAGGACACCGACGACGCATCCCAAAATTTGGGCGATAGGCACGTCAGAGAAGTTATTTGCCGAGGGCTGGCCCATCACGGGGGCTATGTGTCGCTCTGTGGAATCTCTGTCAGTGTAGCCTCGCATAATCTTCTTTGCTGAGCGGCCTTTGGAGTTCTTGGCGTATATTCTGACCACAAAGCTGGTCTCACCAGCGAGACCCACGAGCTGGAAGTAAGGAGTGGTCGGCTCTGTGATGTTCAGCAATAACCTTCGAGTTCGCATGTCGATGACCTCAGCCACGAACTCTTGCTTCAGACCCCCGTTGTATCCAGCCTCGCAAATGACAGAGAACGTTTCATTGGGATGGTTTCTGAAGGTACAGTTCTCGGGCGCATCCGGAGGTTCAGCTGGCACCACTCTAAAGACACAAGGCTCCTGCTGCATTCCTAGGACGTTACTGCCCCAGCACAAAAGGGTCCCGTAAGCTAGTTCCGACTTGACTGTGTACTGCAGCAGAGAACTGAGACCATCAGACGCGACTTATTCGTCTTTGAGATCGACGACGTCGCCGCTGCTATTGAATCGCCAGCTGAAGGCCACAACGGGCGGCGAAGCCTCCAGACGACACGACACCGTGATGGTCTCCTCACGAGCCGCGCCGTACACGCGCGTCTGGTCTCCAGCGCAGGTCGGGCGGACTGCAAAACATTTGGAAAAACATTTAGAAAATTTACCTAAGGATTTTTTAGAAGTTCACGCTTACGAACGACGGGGGGCAAAAAATTCATTTATTATTTTATGTTATTTGTAAAATTTGCTGCTTATATGAAAATTCAGAGAATAAAGTATGTGAAGAGTAGTTGAAAAATAAAAGAGGTTTAATCAATAAATGTAACATAATGGCCCGTATACTAAATGGGGCACTAGCACTACGAAGTAGCACTACGCACTACAAGCCGTAGTGCGGTACTAGTGCGACCTGGAACACTACGTTTGGCATGCTAAATAGGGCACTAGCACTTTGAAGTAGCACTAC
>NW_025933725.1:0-10867 GCF_000764305.2 Hyalella azteca
TTCTTGACTCAAGGAAACGATGCAAGCAAAAATGTGATTGTCTTACATGACCATTGCACCCGGAAATGTTTTCTTTCGAGATGGCCGGCTAAGGGGTAAATTGAAGAGCAAAATTCAAAGCACTGTACATTGCACAGTGCAATGCTCAGTACACAGTACAGTGGACGGTGCATTGCAAAGCACGGTGTTTATTTCTAAGATCGAATCTCGCGAAAGTTATTATAAATTATTCAGTCAACAGAAAAAAGAATAGATGAGTTGAAACACTCTTACAAATAAAATAAAATCCGGTTTGGTTGGGAACCCCGGTTATCAAGATTAAACCTAAAATTTGTTTTTGCCTACAACGGAAATTTTTGCTGGCAGAAAGCTCGTCAAGCATCAAGACTCAGGGACGAGAAATTTGTTAGCATAGTACTAAACCTTTTTTGTAACATTTTTTTCGCACCGCATGGGTGTAAATGTCAGTTGAGAAACTAGTGAACTGCTGGCTTGCCTGACTACTGCCTTGCCTGACGTCTGCTGCCCTGCCTGACGTCTGCTGCCTTGCCTGACGTCTGCTGCCTTGTCTGATGTCTTCTGCCTTGCCTGGTGTATGCTGCCTTGCCTTGTTGTGATCGGCATACTGTATAATAATTGTTTGTTTAGTTGAATCTTTATTTATCTCTGTTATTCTGCAATTCTGAAATTTTCTAAGCCCATCTTTAATTTTATTTATTCTTAACGTATTTTTCTCAATTATTTTCTCAACTGAAAAAATGGTTCTTTGGAGAACGACGCGTCCGTAGTTAGGGAGAATTTTCGATACGAGTTAGTAAGTTAGTGGAAGCCGTTGGTAGAAGTCGCATGTACACAGTGTAAAGTCTATGAATTTAACGGCGAAAATTACTGTCTTGTTTTTATCCTCCGCAACAAAGTGTACTACCGAACTAGACGATCACACAAGGCTTTTATGAAGTGGTAGCCACGTATATAGACTGCGGCGACGTGTGCGCCACGACGTAAAATGGTGCCGTGACCATTGCAACGATATAAATTGGTACCGTGACCATTGCCTGAAGTGAGTCATGACAGTGCTAGTAGACCTTCAGTAAGCAATTACAGAAAGGCAAAAATTAAACCAGTGGTGATTATTATTTCGTGATTATTTATTAGTGTTTTGTGTCTCCATTCTCATAGTCTTCCAGCGTATATTTTAACTTCAATTCGTTAAAGTTCATCATCATGGCCGAGTCCCTTGACTTACGTCAGACAGCATCTGCGGAAGAAGAAGAGGATTGTATATTAGAGAACTTGAGGCATATTGATAAATTTACGACGGCTGTAAAAGCAAGAACAGGCAGTATGTCAACGAAAACTAGAGACGAGCTCCTATTTGGCGGCCAAGACAATCATTTCATAGTGGGAACTGACGGAAATTATAAAGTGTGTCTGGACGAGGGCGTCGCGCCCACTCCAGGCTCCTGCACCGTCCTGTCCTTCGGCATCAACAACGAGTGGAGCTTTGACGACGCCATGGAGGAGTACGGCTGTGATGTAAGTTTCGTGATAATTTATTTGAGAAAACAAAGGGGGAAATAGAACTGCTGGTGAGGCTTCAACGTGCCTATGAGTTTCAACGTCCCTGTACTTACATCTAAATTTTGAGGTTTTTCATGATGGCCAATGAGTTGTACGTTTCATTTTGGCTGTAAAGCTTCAATATGAATACTCTAAGTGCAGTCAGAAGAAGCTTTAACTATGTCAAAGAGCTTCAACATTATATATAAAGAAAAAATAATCATTAGCGATTGCAATTAAATCAGAATTTTTCAACACATCAACTCTTATTCTTTTTTAGCTGTAGTTTACGCTACTAAGGCTATCTCGTTTAGGTTTATCCACAATATATTCAATCAAATCTATTTAAAATGGCATCAACGTACGGTTTTCGGTGGTTTCCAGAAAATAAATGAATCATTTGCACATTAATCACTGCATGCATGGAATTGAAGTACTTATAACATTACAAAACAACTACTGTTCCAATTTAAAATTGTCCATACGGTTTGTGTGGCTGAAGTCAAGCTGTGTAGGTTTGCATGAACTTAACTTAGATTGTTTCCTCCTGCCTTAGGTGTACTCCTTCGACCCCACCATGAGCGACCCCGAGCACATCCGAGGCAAGAGGGTTCACTTCTACCCTCTGGGCCTCGGCGGTGTCACCCAAGAAGTCGATATTCTCCTCTCCAAGTCAATATTCTCTGCTAAATGTCAGGCGAGTTACCACCGACGTATAATACAAATGATATTATAGAGGTTTATGCGTAGAGGTGTACCAAAATATCATATACTTATTATTTTTCATATACAGGATATTACAACAAATTGAGCAATGTGAAGTGTGGTATTGCCGGAATTTATGTTCGTAATGGATCTTATAATGGACGTGTAATTTAGCAGCAACGTTTTCACAGCTCTAAAATGATGATCCTGAACCTTCCCATAAAATTATATTAGACTCTAAAATGACAAGAAAAGCCTACGAGCCTTAATAATTTTTTGTTGTAAGACTAAAAAAGATTCGTTAGCGATGGAGCAGGTTTTCTTACAGTACGTAAAAGTTCTGGTTACTTTGAGCCTTTTTAAAAATGTATGATATCTGATTAGTTATTTGAATAGTGTAACAAAAACTAAGCATTCACGTTCTTGCAATTTGTTGCAACAAGTAACAAGCTGAACTGTTGTCGCGTTCGTAAAAAAGTTGAAATCTTTTTACTAATCAATTAGCTTCACACTAACCACGACATCACGGCAATGATCGGTGAGACGACGAGCTCCTCAAACGTTCATTCAAATCCTAGCAACGATCGACAGGATGAGCTAGCTAATCGTCTGACCATTGATCGTGCAGGTCCTCACCTACCGCAACAAACTAGCAACGATCGCTAGGATGAGCTATCTAATCGTCTGTTCATTGATAGTGCAGGCCCTCACCTACCGCAACATCCTATAGCAATGATCGACAGGATGAGCTAGCTAATCGTCTGACCATTGATAGTGCAGGTCCTCTCTACCGCAACAAACTAGCAACGATCGCTAGGATGAGCTATCTAGTCGTTTGTTCCTTGATCGTGCAGGTCCTCTCCTATACCGCAACATCCCAGCAACGATCGATAGGATGAGCTATCCAATCATCTGTTCATTGATCGTGCAGGTCCTCTCCTTCTGCAACATCCTAGCAACGATCGATAGGATGAGCTATCCAATCGTCTGTTCATTGATAGTGCAGGCCCTCACCTACCGCAACATCCTATAGCAATGATCGCTAGGATGAGCTATCTAATCATCTGTTCATTGATCGTGCAGGTCCTCTCCTTCTGCAACATCCTAGCAACGATCGATAGGATGAGCTATCTAATAGTTTGTTCATTGATTGTGCAGGTGCTCACCTACCGCAACATCCTAGCAACGATCGATAGGTTGAGCTATCTAATAGTTTGTTCATTGATCGTGCAGGTGCTCACCTATCGTGACATCCTAGCAAAGATCGGCAAGACGAACTCAGTCATCGACTACTTGAAGGTCGACATCGAGGGCTTCGAGATTGACTTCCTAGAGAACGTGCTCTACGACGACCAGGAACTACTCTTCAGAGTCAAGCAGATCGGCATGGAACTACATCCATGTGAGTTTTATTTTCACAGCTTGCTTTGTATGAACCGAAATATCATAATTATTTATAATCGTAAGATTTCCATTGATTTTCCGCCAATAGTTGATTTGTTAGGCAAAACCAGTACTCTATTGACTGGTTGCCGGTTTTGTTAAGGTCGTCCTAATTGGATCAAGGATTAAGTTTCTCAGAATAAATTCAATCATACATAGATTTATCACGATAAAATTCAATTATTTATCTTTCAAAAAGCACGTATAAAGAGTGAGGATACTTTATTTTTATTTGTGTGCTAAAACAATGAGTTGTCTGAGGTTTTCCCTTCATGATTCTTTTTTTTTTCAGCGATTTTCGCAAGTGAAAATACGTCGGTGAGAAAGCAGAAGTACTGGCGGCTCGTCCACAAGCTGCGAAGTTTAGGTTTCACACCGATATTCGGTGAGCCCATTCCTGTATGGCTCCTCTCATACACGTACGATGGAAAAACAGAATCACTTTGTTGTTATGAAATGGTATGGATTAATAACCGCTTTGTGAAGAAATGAGTTTTTATTCAAAGTTTCTAACAACACAATTTATATGAGACATTTCGTATTATTGTTATGAGCATAAGGGTAAGAATCACGAATGCAAGTCATTAGGGATGATACTAATAGAAGCATGGTACACGCAACAAAATATATAACGGGTAATGCATAACAAGCTTGTTTAATTTCATTTTTTCATAATACGCAATTTGCCGCGATTAAATGAAAATGATGGTTTAGCGTATCTAATTCTTTATTGTTACCTATTCATGTAACAACCACCACTTCATAGCATGTGAACTCTCTTAAAATTACAGCAAATTTCACGATTACACTCGGGTTCTCTTATTGGCTGTGGGAGTTCAAATGAAAGCTTAACACGGCATAGATGTCAAGTACATAAATTGCCTTATATGGCTGCAAGCAAAGCGATGTAGGATTTTAATGCGCGAGCAAAAAAAAATCTAGTTGAAATGATGGTAATTCACTTTCGTAAAATCTCTCAGTCCTGATCAATTTAATAGAATGACTTTGTTGAATGCAAAATTGTCGTGTTTAGAACACACAGGAGTATTTTATTATTTTTTCAATGTCAAAAAGTTTCAGGATCAGTGTCAATTTAAGAAATTCTATACCTAATGGGAGGAAAATAATAAAATACGAGCTATTGAAAACAATGGAATGTGTCCTGATGTATCCACAACCTTATTATAGACCTCTGCATTGTATGCTGTGTTTCTATTCCTAATACAAGCTCTTAGCAAGAAATATTTTTTAGGTAACAGTAAGTAACAATAAAACTGTTGTAAGTAGCAGTATTTACCAACAAAAAATTTTTAAGTAGCTGTAAGTAATCAAAAACTTTTGTGAGTAGCAGTGAGTAACAATAACATTTTTGGAAGTTTTTTCTTTTTGGCAGTAACTAACCATAAAAATTTTTGTAAGAAGTATGTAACAATAAGAACTTTTTAAGTCGCAGTAAGTAAACATAAAAACTTCTGTAAGTAGCAGTGAGTAACAATAAGATATTTTGTACGTAGCAGTAAGTAACAATGAGAAATTTTGTAAGTAGCAGTGTAGCGGGCCAGATATTGGCCTCGTTTTGTGTACTAGGTTTCAAGATGCCGCTCTCCTCGAAAGAAAACTGCCTAGAAAAATGTACAAGCGGAACTGTCTGCGGATGTTGTCTAACTCTAGTAGGCAGCGACTTTACATATCATTACCATTATTGTGCCTATCTCTGTTGTATTAACTTTCTTCGTCATCTGGACCTCTCAAGTGTAATTGTATTTTGCGTTTCCAAATAATTACTGTAAATCTCTTGAGTAAACATTTACCTGAACTTCATCCTTAGTTCAGGCCAATGTTGACGTCCGCGTATATTAGTTGTTTCAATTGTCCACGAACCCTATGGACCCGCTGGCAGAGACCTAGAAAGCTTTAGATGAAGTAGTTTCCCGCTACAGCAGTAAGTAAACATAAAAACCTTTGTAATAAGCAGTGAGGAACAATAAGAACTTTTGTAAGTAGCAGAACAATACTCCAAAAGAGCATCATACTTTCTTCGGTGCTTCGTTGCTACGTTGTCAATCCTATCAGAGTTGTGGCAATTCCAGGATAACTATAGCCCTCAATTTCCTCATTCCCAATTCTATACGATACTCGATCGAATAAAAACATCAGACCATTATCGATAACTGACATTCTATCACCTTTGAAGTTATAATTACTACCATCTTTTTTCGTTAAAGTCCCTTCGATGCATAGGTAACTGTCTGATGGTAGTATAAACTGATCTTGATACCGAATAATAAACTTGCTTTCATTGCGTTCACGATTTAAATCAGTTCTAATTTGAGGCTCATAATCATGAGTTTCATCAACATTATGAATTGATTCATCAATTCATATCCTGGGGAACATTGTATGATACCCATTGTATGATATCCATATTCATTCAATTGTATATCCTGGGGGAACATTGGGAAGAAATGTGTACACGATATAGTTAAAATCACTATTGAGATACGATCCTTTGATTATACTGCCAATGAACAAGTATTGCATTAACAGAAATTATATTTACTATATTTGTACTATCATGTTCTACAACACTTTCCAACACTCCAGTATCAAAGCCTAACAGAGTATGTAGACTGTTGAGTTTGCTGAAATAAATTTTCAAGTCAAAATCACGATTAGTTATTACACATTTCAGAGTATTGGTGTTCGATCTTGTATCAATCGAGTACTCGTTTCCGTATGCATTTTTGATAATCTTATTCATACTCTCTATCTCATAGCATCCGGTCGGTATAGTTATAGGGATTACTATACCATGTTTCCCAACAGAAATATTATACAGAAATATATATTATATTATACATATTATATGAGACAAATAATATAATATTATAATATTATATTATTTGTCTCATCGATATTCGGGATGGAGTGACACATATCCAGTCCCACCAATGCCATTCATGAAATTTGTTTGTATCCAATTTTATTGGTGGCGTGAAATTCGTGTCGTATATCACTGTTTCCACAGGTAATAACTAATTTTTGTAATTCAATTTTCTTAAACAAAAATCATTCAATAGTTTAACATCACGCTCAATAAATAAATTTTGTTTATAAAGCCAAATAACAATTGATGTCCTGCAACAGTATCATTGACGTTAGTAGCTAAAACTATTATTCCTGATCCTGAAACATCTGAATCAATATCTGGTCTTGATTCCGGAGCTCGATCCCTAGACGATGTGGGACATGCAGCTTTTATTCTAGTAACTTCATAACATTAATTTTATTTCTGCATCACTTTATAGAGTGGTTGGATGAATTTGTTGTACTTCTCTCTTTTGTTTGCTTTTATTGTTCCATCCGGCTTGAGATGAGCCTTAGTCTGTCTCAAAATCGTTAGATAATTTGCCACATAATTTTCTTCATATTTTTCATGAGATTGTTTTATTAGTAGCTCCCATAACCCAACAGTTCCTTCAAAGACTTCATTACCAATCCCTAAATCATTACCTTGGATGCTGACAATTATTGTATCTCCTAGCATAATGTTTTTACCATCAAATTTAATGCCATAAGCTCTGTCATACTCAGATCCAGGTTTGAACGCTAGATTTTAAAAAGTTTCAGCTATTGAACTAGCTAGTCCTTTTCAGTCGGATTTTTTTGAGTCTGGTAGATTTAATGCCAATTTTTTAGCAGATTTGTTTGTTAATAGTTCTCTGGGAGCATCTTTCAGAGCTAACCATTTATGCTTAGTTTCTTCTACCATTTACTGAGAGGTTCAATTAGAGGCTTATATAATTTTTTAGCATCATTGTATAAGTCTTCTTCCGCAAATTTTTCTTGTGTGAATAGTTTTTTAAGTCGCTCTTTAATTTTATAAAATCTTGTTTTGTTTTATATCAATTCACGTCATTTTATTAAGTAAAATATCTCAAACAACTTGAACTCAATGTCTGTTAATTTTGAACTCAATGTGTGTTCATTTTGAACTTAATGTGTGTTTAACCTAATGTCAGTTCAACTTTGTTAGTTCAGCTTCTGGAATATCGAGATGGGTCATCATATCCCTTCCATTTAACTAACAATTTCCCTTAATTTTTTTCAAAATTTTATCAATTTCATAATATTTTGATAATTCTTCGTAAAAACTCCCTATTACTTCTTTACCGCTCATATCTTCCAGCCTATAAGTTACTGGTTTCGTCTCTAATATTTTAGAGATGATAAATAACTCACGTGTGAAACTAGTGAGATATCCTTTATAAAATGCTTACGTTTTCTACTAATTCAGACACTATCTCCAATCTTCAATTTAGTCTTTCTTACAGCCGTCTTTATTTCGGGGAATAAATTTGCATAGACTATTTTAATGTTTTGTTCCATTGAAGTTCCACATGGAGTCATTTTTATTGATCTATGATAACTACTGTTATAATTATCAACTAAATCTGGTAAAATATCTACCCACTTTTTTGTCTTGGGGTACGTGAAATATTTCCACAGTTTTGTCTTGAGAGTTCGGTTGAATCTCTCAACAACTTGAGCTTTAGTTTCATTTTCAGTTGCAAACCATTGAATTTCAAACTTTATGAATAACTATTGTGTTAGCTTGTTAATGAACTCTATACCTTTGTCTGTTTGAATTATTCAGGAAATTCGTTCAGCGAAAAGCTTTTGGAAAGAGGTTATAATCTCTTCACCAGTTTTTCTTCGAATAGAAACTGCCCATGCATGTTTGCTAAAGATGTCAATCACAGTTAGGATGTGGTTTTTACCTTTATCTGTATACTTTTGCATGTCAAGTAAATCTGACTGCCATTGATCATAGATCTTTGTTACTTTGACTTTTCTTGTGATGAAATTATATTTTATTGGTTGATGTACCTTGTAAAGTGTACGTTTCCTCTAACTCCAAATTAATTTCATCACAAGAAGAGTTAAAGTAACAAAGATCTATGATGGTAACAAAGATCTATGGCAGTCAGATTTAGTCGACATGCAAAAGTATACAGATAAAGGTATAAACAACATCCTAACTGTCGTGAACCTAAGACTTGCTTTCGAGATAAACCACTCCCACGAACAAGTTCATTTGTCCCCACATAGCTGGGTTTAGGATCGTAAAATATTTTATTTAGAATTTTACTACTCACTTCTGTGAATGGATTTCTACGTTTTTAGATACTTTAAGACCAACATAACATTTACCAGCAATTATAGCATTAACTAACTTTGCATCAGTTCTAACATATTCAGGCTCATTAGGATCTACCGCAATTTCAGCCGCTTTCTTCGCTAGGATATCATCGGACTTGTTTCTGTCTTTAGTTTTTGAATGTGTACTACAAAATATATCATGCTCTCTACAAGCTCTATCCAATGAATTAACTCCCTTATAACCTTCATTCAGTCTTTTTTGCACCTTAGTGCCAGGACCACAGATGGAGTATGTATGCTTATTATTGGAAAAACCGTGGAGAACTTGCTCAGATTGAATGTTGAAGGTTAATTGTAAATGAATTTCTGGAAGGGGCTATTTCTCTAATATCGTATTAAAAATGCAACTCCCAATTTTTTCACTACGAAGAAATGATTTCAGCTGGTTCAAATATTCACAATTATCGATCAATAGTAGATCAGGATAGTTGATTAATGTTCTTTTATTGTAGACTATCATTTTTAATAGATTATTTTATAAACACTTTTATCAGCTTGCATTACAGTGGTTTAATGCTAGCGTATTTATACCGTCTGCTAATATACGTTTTTTATCATCGTCAACATTCACTGCAAGTTTATTAATTTCTCTCGTATACAATTCATGATTATCATTCTCTATATTATACATTGTTTTGTATATAGTCTCATTATTTAGTGCTCTCATATATTCATCCTTGGTAGTATTCCTTTCAATAATATTTTTCTTTATACCATTAGCTTTTTTAGTTACAGAACATTTTGTTCGATAACTATAAAGCTTTGCTCGAAGACCTACAAATTCTTTTATGGGAATGCCGCTAGTTTCATCTTTCATTTTATCGATTACTTTTTTGTTCTGATTTGAATATATGAAATGATCCTATGGATAATTCGAAGTGTCAAATAAGTCATGATTATCCCTCATATCTTCATAGAAGTAAGCGGTTTTTATGTTAAAAACAAAAAGCAACAAAACAAAAACCCAAGGGGAAAAAACGGTTGGGAAACCCGCGTCAACCAAAACCTGACAAGAACAACGAAAAACCTACACCTAATTTACAATTTCGTATACGGTTGTTCAAAAATTACACAATTTCATTTCGGTATAGTTTTGTATGCATTGATATGCTAAATAGTGTTTGAAAATGTAGAGTTGCTTGTAACCACGTGTCCATCTTCTTGACTCAAGGAAACGATGCAAGCAAAAATGTGATTGTCTTACATGACCATTGCACCCGGAAATGTTTTCTTTCGAGATGGCCGGCTAAGGGGTAAATTGAAGAGCAAAATTCAAAGCACTGTACATTGCACAGTGCAAAGCTCAGTACACAGCACAGTGGACGGTGCATTGCAAAGCATGGTGTTTATTTCTAAGATAGAATCTCGCGAAAGTTATTATAAATTATTCAGTCAACAGAAAAAAGAATAGATGAGTTGAAACAATGTTACAAATAAAATAAAATCCGGTTTGGTTGGGAACCCCGGTTATCAAGATTAAACCTAAAATTTGTTTTTGCCTACAACGTAAATTTTTGCTGGCAGAAAGCTCGTCAAGCATCAAGACTCAGGGACGAGAAATTTGTTAGCATGGTACTAAACCTTTTTTGTAACATTTTTTTCGCACCGCATGGGTGCAAATGTCAGTTGAGAAACTAGCGAACTGCTGCTTGCCTGACTACTGTCTTGTCTGACGTCTGCTGCTCTGCCTGACGTCTGCTGCCTTGCCTGACGTCTGCTGCCTTGTCTGATGTCTGCTGCCTTGCCTGACGTCTGCTGCCTTGCCTGACGTCTGCTGCCTTGCCTGACGTCTGCTGTCCTGCCTGACGTCTGCTGCCTTGCCTGACGTCTGCTGCCTTGTCTGATGTATGCTGCCTTGCCTGGTGTCTGCTGCCTTGCCTGACGTCTGCTGCCTTGCCTGACGTCTGCTGCCTTGCCTGACGTCTGCTGCCTTGTC
>NW_025933726.1:0-3727 GCF_000764305.2 Hyalella azteca
AAAAGGCCAGATTCACCCGGGCCCATTCACTTTGTCTGTCACGATCCACTAATTGGATCATAGGTAAAGATCTGAATTTACATTAAAACAACAAGATCTTATATCTGTTTAACCATTGAAATGTTATAATATATATAATCATGATATAAATAGTTCCAAGTCGAAGCAGAATTAAAAGGCTATTGTAATTAAAAGGCTATTGTAATATAACTTTTTTGGCTTATAGGGCGAAAACTCTCTGTACAGCCTTGAGTTCTGTTTATCATCTTTATTTCTGTTTATCATCTTTATTTCTGTTTATCATCTTTATTTCTGTTTATCATTGTAACTCTCGCTGTTTAAAGATCTTCTACTACAATAATTTTGTGTCCATTGGTAGAGGAACAAGTCTAGTAAAGAATACGTTGTAAGAGACGACCGATGATACTCAATGTCTTCGTATGGGAACGAGCCCCCATGTTTTCTTTGACCATAAAATGCCTAAATCATCTGCATTGTATTAACCAAAATGTAATACACTTGACTACTGCTGCAATATTTTCTGCCATTTACTTCTCTAATTTTCATTTGCCTGTTCATATTTTTAATGAAGAAGTAATAAATAGTATCAAATCTTGAATCACCAGCGCGTATTATTTCAGTAATATAATATTCAAGATTATTGATCCCAAGTAAATAATAAGAATTTACGAAAAGGCTGGATATATTCTCCATTTTCGCTCTGACATCCCTTCATCGTGATTATATTACTTCACTATTAGGAAATTCATATTTCCAACCTGTATTTGTGCGATTTCGTATTATATTTTTTGCCTTGAGTTGCATCATTTTCACTCTACTGTAGCCCGAACCTGGCTCAGTAATTCACTGCACTCTTACTGTGGTTATCGTAATCACCTGTTTTTGTGTGTTTTCGTATTATATTTTTTGCCTTGAGTTGCATCATTTTTACTCTACTGTAGCCTGAACCAGGCACAGTAATTCACTGCACTCTACTGTGGTTATCGTAATCACCTGTTTTTGTGCGTTTGCGTATTTTCTTTCTGCCTTAAGTTGCAAGCTTTTTACTCTACACTGTAGCCTGAACCAGGCACAGTAATTCACTGCACTCGTACTGTAGCTGTCGTAATCCGATGGTGCACGACAATTGCGACAAGTTTCATTCTTGTCGAGCCTGCGATCAGTGCTGGCATTACTTGCAATGTTCCTTGAGCTCTGCTACTTTCTCTTATAGGCTCCATTTCTGATTCTTGTGTCCAGGCTGCAAAAAATTATTATTATGTGCCTATCCAGGAAATTATTTTATTAACTGTATCATGTTTTAAGGTATATTGCAGTTAGAATAGGAAAAATTTTGTACAAAAATGCATTTTGCTTAAAATATGCCTATACAGGAAATTATTTATTAACTGTATTATATTTTAAAGTATATTGCAGTTAGAATTTAAGAGAAAATTGTGTACAAAAATGCATTTTGCTTAAAATTTTTTTTAATGTTTCACGGTGTGGAAATTTCACCCTCTATTATTTCGATAATTAGTAATTATCAAGTATCGGAACTGCTGAACTAATATTTCAGTTTCTTCAATAATCAGATGTGCTTTATGTTCCCTGTTTTTAATGTCTATCAATTACTTTTTTCCCTGTTTTTAATATCTACCAATTACTTTGAGCGCGTAAATTTTATATTGCTTGCTCCCACATGTATTTTGCAACATCAGAAGTCTCTAGACTTGAGCGTTTATTATTATAGTTTTCTATCTAATGAAAAATTTTCTCGGCTACATTTTTATCTTTATACTTTTCACTTGTTCATGGGAAAATAATAAGATGAAATCAACTTCTTTCCTGAATCAACAAAACAAAAATATTTCTGTGATCACATTCAGAAAATTCCAGTCAGTCAATTAACTCAATGATTGCTTCAATTTCTCTCCTTTTGAAGTGGTAGGTCTGAGTCGACTTAAACTATAACACAATGAAAAGAATATGTCTCACCCTCACAATAAAAACTTTCCAATAAAACGCGGTTACAATTTTTCAGCAATACGCAAGTTATTCACAACAAAAAGGAATATGCCTCACCCTAACAATAAATACTTTCCAATAAAACGCGGTTACAATTTCTCAGCAATACGCNTGTTTACACACCATTCAAATCTATGTTCCACAAACACCATTCAAATTTCGTGTTCCACCAACACCATTCAAATTTCATGTTCAACACACACCATTCAAATTTCATGTTCGACAAAAACCATTCAAATTTCATGTTCCACAAACACCATTCAAATTTCATGTTCGACAAACACCATTCAAATTTCGTGTTCCACAAACACCATTGAAATTTCATGTTCCACAATCACCATTCAAATCTATGTTCCACAAACACCATTCAAATTTCATGTTCGACAAACGCCATTCAAATTTCATGTTACTCAAACACCATTTAAATTTCATGTTCCACAAACACCATTCAAATTTCATGTTACTCAAACACCATTCAAATTTCGTGTTACACAAACACCATTCAAATTTCGTGTTTCACAAAAACCATTGAAATTTCATGTTCGACAAACACCATTCAAATTTCCGGCTTGTCTCATGCTGAGTGTAAATGTCAAAAGTTTAGTTATATTGCTCAAGGAAAACTCTCTTCGTTTCTGCCGCCAAATATTGTGAAAATTATTCAGGAATTTTTAACAGAAAGTACATAATTTTTACGATGGTTACAAGTCAATTTATTCGGCATAAAGGTCGTCATAATTGCATTTTGCATTTTTCGTATTTGCAATGTATAATACGCAATAAATGAATACATTGTGGATTGTGGTTCTATTTAAGTTGATAATTTTCTATTTCAATGTTTCCGAGTTTTTCATTTGCTTCATTTGATGATTACTCAGGGCAACATTATCCTCAATAAATATTGTTAAACAGCTTCTGATAGTTCCTATGTTTCATTTGTATTTTTGTTCATCCTTCTTACATTTTTCTTGTAGTCGCCATTATAGATCAAACATTTAAACGTATCATGTCAATATCGTCATCGTCAAACGACCATCGATATTGATAGTAAATACACGTAGATTTATTTCGCTTCTATTGGATCATCTTACTTTACAAATCCCTTTTATTGTATTTAGTCGACAACGACGATATAAATGTTTACACACCATTCAAATCTATGTTCCACAAACACCATTCAAATTTCGTGTTCCACCAACACCATTGAAATTTCGTGTTCCAAAACACCATTCAAATTTCATGTTAAACAAACATCATTCAAATTTCATGTTCGACAAACACCATTTAAATTTCGTGTTCCACAAACACCATTCAAATTTCATGTTCGACAAAGACCATTCAAATTTCGTGTTCTATAATCACCATTCAAATTTCATGTTACACAAACACCATTCAAATTTCATGTTACACAAACACCACTCAAATTTCATGTTACACAAACACCATTCAAATTTCATGTTCGACAAACACCATTGAAATTTTGTGTTCCACAAACACCATTCAAATTTCATGTTCCACACACACCATTCAAATCTATGTTCCACAAACACCATTCAAATTTCATGTTCCACAAACACCATTCAAATTTCATGTTCCACAAACACCATTCAAATTTCATGTTCCTAAACACCTGTCTCTTATACACATCTATTAACCAAAATGCAATACACTTGACTCCTGCTGCAATATTTTCTGCCAT
>NW_025933726.1:3944-31676 GCF_000764305.2 Hyalella azteca
TGCTAGAGACAGGCGAGCGGTGCACTGAACTCGTGCTAGAGACAGGCGAGCGGTACGCTGAAGTCGTGCTAGAGACAGGCGAGCGGTACGCTGAAGTCGTGCTAGAGACAGGCGAGCGGTGCACTGAACTCCTGCTAGAGACAGGCGAGCGGTACGCTGAAGTCGTGCTAGAGACAGGCGAGCGGTACGCTGAACTCGTGCTAGAGACAGGCGAGCGGTACGCTGAACTCCTGCTAGAGACAGGCGAGCGGTGCGCTGAACTCGTGCTAGAGACAGGCGAGCGGTGCGCTGAACTACTGCTGGAGACAGGCGAGCGGTGCGCTGAACTCGTGCTAGAGACAGACGAGCGGTGCGCTGAACTCGTGCTAGAGACAGACGAGCGGTACGCTGAACTACTGCTAGAGACAGGCGAGAGGAGATTTTTCTAAATTGATAATGCATCGCATACCTCCTTTGTTTATTCACTGTGAACTCTATTTGGTTCCATTAAAATCTGGCAAGTTTTTCATTAACGATCAAAATGCGTTGGCAATAATTGTACATTCATTGTTATTTTCACGGCTGGCTGAGTCTCCTGCTCTGCCATACTCGCGTTGATGATCATTATATTTAGTAGAAAATAATCAAGTTCTTCGATGCGCAAATGAACATGCATTTGATCGTGACAGGGGTATTACAACGACCTGGATGAAATTGATTGCATGATAACAAGTTGAAATTTTGAAACTGTTCGGCATTAATTAAGATTTATGTCATTTAATATGTGTGTGCTAAATTTTTGCATGGTATGGAAATATTTGATGTTATCGCTACTTCTCGGGAAAGTAATTAGGACAAGTTTAATCATTATACCGCCTTATCTTGGCGGAATTTTGTCGGCTTCATTGGCACGTGCTATATACGAATACGATTGATTGATTTTAAATCTTGCAGTGCATTATTTGACCTATGGGATATTTGCTTTGATAATCACAATGTTAGCTTCAACTGTGCTGACGTGTATTTCGCGATAGAAAAGAGTATTTCACTGCTGCTCAATCAAACGTTCTTCTTTGTTGATCGGTGTATCGTGTATCCTGATGCTTTAAAATGTTTAAAAAAATTTGTAACATTGCATCATTGAAAGGATTAGTGCTTTGCCACAACTGCAACGGTAGCAGAATAAAGGTTCACATTATAACGCTGGTGCAATGCCTGACACTCGCATCCACGCTAGCGGTGTTTTACAGAGCGCTCCCAGTGCTGCTGTGCTCTAAGGATTCGCCACATTTACATCTCCCTTGACGACCGCTTATATTTCTTTGCCTTTAGCTCCACTGAAACGCACGAGTGACTTTAGAGCCTTTGCGCTCTTAAATACTTCGCGCGTGTCTGAAATATGCTCGTGTACGCAATGCGCAAATTTTGTTCCTTGTTTGCGGGTGCAGAAGATGAATGTCTTGTCAGAAATGCAGGAATTCCGAGAGTTCAATGTTTCGTTACGACGTCTCTGTGCATTGTAGTGGGTGGTTGTTATTATAAATTAATAAATCATTTACAAGAGGTAACAATTGTCAAAATATTCTAAAGTTTATTTTTGGTGTGGTTGTAAATTTTTTAATAGAAGATTGCATATTTCAAGAAAACATAAGTGAAAGTTGAATTGAATTTTATTCCGTTTGATTCAAAATATCTAACTTCGCTGGAGTTTTCAGATTTTGGAATTACGCTTCTAAAGATATATATTATGAAAATTTCAGGTAACCAAGATCGAGGGTTTCAAATTCTAAATTAACAGTACCGCACTTCAAGTCATTAAGTAACAAAGGCACTTGATCAATTCTATATTTTTATGTTTTGAATATTTCACATGTAACTTTAGAGCTCTGACGTTCATGGTTTGAAAGGCTGAAATAATTACTACTTACATTCTGTCAGCGTGCATATTGCACGGCTGCTGCCTTTGTTCCCACTGTTGCATGCAAGAGGTTCCAACTAATATCGCCTGAGATATTTATCCTGCTGCAGCATAAACAACAGTCAAATGTTTTAAACTACGAATTTCCACGAATTAACTCAATTTGTATCGTATTTGAAAATTTCGTATATCCAAATTTTTTTCAAGCATTCATGTTTTTATTTACTTCACGATAGAACTGAACATCTTACTTGTTCTTGACCATGAATTTCAGTTTCTAGTCGCGCCCGCCTTCGGGCGATTGCATCCTCGAGCACCGGAGGCAACGTTCCTAGTGCATGCGGATAAATTGAGCCAATTAATTAACGCGTTCAATTGAGTAAGTTGATATCGCAACCATAATCTGCCTTAGCACGTCCGTGGGGTCCTTAAGAGGCGAGTTATCGGCGTCTGGCCGCCGCCTTCGTTATACCTGGCAACCATAATGGCGGCTTGAGCACAATTCCCGCCCTTGGCAATTGCTTCCAAAACCCGGCCCTTAAAGCCCTTTGAACTATACGCCGAACCTTCTTAAATTCCACTTAGACTTGCTAATCCTTTGTAAGGTGTATGTTGTTGCTAAGGGAGACTTGGTTCTTGTTGACCATATGTGAGCAAACTTTGTGCGAGTTTCTAACGCGGCGGTTGAGGAAAGGTAGACCAGAGTTGTTAAATGTATATCCGCGTGTCCACTTCTGTTTACGATTTTGTGCAAATAGCTGAATTATCACTAATGCCTTGTTTTCCTTTGTAAAAATCAAATTCTAAATTGTTAGTTATTTAGGATCATACTATTCATGTGTGAAAAATTCGAAGTAAATAATTTTTTTCTTTTTTCGTTTGCTATTTTTCAAACTTTGACACTTGCGTTTGTTTGCGTAGGTTGATGATATCCATCGAATAATAATAATTTGATGAAATGAAATAAAAAATATCAGTGAAACAAAATTGTGTTTTTCTGGAATTATTCAATATTACTCGTCTTTCACTTCTTTCTGCCCATTAGTCATACATGAATAGACATAATTATTCATGAATAGGCATATTCTCGCTGTTGGAATATTTTTAATATTTGTCCTTTTTAAGCGCCAATATGACCCCAAGAAACGCACGAGCAACAAGTTCACTGAGATCGAAGATTGGTAGTTGTCATTGTAAGAAAATCGGCACACAATCATTTCTTCTCACTCTTATTTAGTATAAGTAATGTTTTAAAATATTTTTTTTTAATTATTGTGTGAAAATTGAGCTCATGGCTCGTGCGTTAAATGATCTCGTGTTTAGCGTGCAACTTCTACGTTCCGTTTCAGATAAAAAATTTTTTTTAATAAGTCATTATCACCTTTTTTCAAGAAACTTCTACGAATTTATAGTACATCTCTTTAAATGCAAAGAAATTCCCCTAGCTCAATTTTTGCTGTTCCAGTGCATTTTTGTTGATTTTAAAATGTTTTTTTCACCTTTTGATCTTATTTAACTACTAAATTCTTTTATGTTAAAAATTGCTAATTTCTTGTTCATAATTTTGATCTACAAGAAAGTAAACTCGGATTAAGTACTTTCCAATTTCAAAAGATGTATGCAAATTTAAGTCTAGGGGCTAGATTTTTTTTACAAAAGTTCTCTTCCCGACTGAGGCTGCAATATTGCCGCAAGGCTTAGCTCACATGAGGTGGAAATCTTGATACTCTGCGTTTGACTAGGGAATATTAATGATATGAAAAAATATAAACATCGTGAATATTTTGTGTAAAGAGTTTCATCATGAAGCCTGTTCCAAGAAAAAAAGCGAGGGACCGACAGGCGGTTAAGTGCTCTGATCCGACTTTCATTTTTATCTTGCATGTGGTACATTAGGTGTGCAGAAAATGTATAACAGAAAATAACTAGAATTATTATAATGCGTGGATACTTAATCCGATTACAAGGATTTACAACACAATTTTGTAACACAAACACCATTTAACGATATTTTGTTCTCGTTTTGATTAAAAAAAACTCCCATGGACATCAAAACTCCCATTTTAAATCTGGAAATATTTTTGTTCTCGAAAACTATAGAATCAACTTTTGCAATAAGTAATGCTAGAAAGCCTACACTCGAGAAAAACGTGCAGTCCCTGTAAAAAAATCGTCTACCAATTTTCATTTGTCATAACAACATATGTTTATTTTCATTGTAATGCGCCTATCAATTGATACAATTGATAAATGGACCACTCGATTGATACTATCAATGAAGTTCTGTAAATACAATAACTGATATAAAAAAGCAGTATATAACAGCAAAATTAAAATATATTATTTACAACTCTTTTTCGGCTCTTCTGCCAGCCTCATTTATACTCGTGTTTCCAATCAATATTATTTTTAAAAATTATTAACTTTCGGAGTAACTCAAGTATTAGTAGTAAAGTCTGTGTATTTTCGTTCTCAAGAATATTTTCCATACAGGTAAACGATTATTTTCATAAATATTCCGTAACCATAAGTTGTTTGGTACTAATAATAGGTTAATAAGAGGACATAATTATTACTAGTTTTCCAGTTTTTACGAAATTCTATTTTTAGCGCATTTTCTCATTTATGGAAAAAATGCACTTTGTGCTCGCCATGTCCGTCTGTCTGTCTGTCTGTCTATCCGTCCATCTGTCTGTCCGTCCGTGACCTCAAGTTTTCGTCGACGAGAAAATGCGCTCTCTGTCACTTACTGCAGTGAGTACCGAGTTATATTTTTTTGCAGATGTGTGCTACACAATAATTTTCTTCTCGTTTTATCTGATTCTAACGATTCATTTTAACCACGATGCTTGCAAATAAAGCTGCGCTTCGCTCCAGTTTTAGCTTCCCTGTCAGCATTGTGCTCGTGAATGTCATCGCTCGACACCTAATTTGCATACATTATTCGTCAGCATTATGACTAGCGTGAAGAGAATAATCTCTAATACATTAATAGTCAATGAGCTTTCCTATTATTCAGCTCTCGACTTGTATTATTCCGCGCTCAAATAGAAATACAACATTTTAAATGTTATTCCATTTGATAAAATCCCGTTCAGTAAAGTTTTTAGCGCTCTAATTAACGCTAATTCTAACATTTCAGTATTCCAACTGCAAATGTAACTATTTTGATCGCGAATGACATACTGTTAAATTTATTAAAGTGTTTTTGGAAGCTTTTCCACTCGTTTGCATCCATTGTCCAGCAGTTCATTGTTGTCGTGTCATCAGCCAAGTCGAAATACTATATCAAAAATCGTAATTACTGGCGCATTTATTTCTGTATAAATACGTGATGGCTATGTTTTACCTTTCAAATTTTAATGATATATTCCACATCAAAATATCTCGATTTAAGCTGTTATTTCGTTACAAGGTGCTACCAAAATAACGAATTAATTATATTTATTATTTATTATTCGTATTATTTTTACCTCACTGTACCAAAAATCTTGTTCATTTATGACCTACATTCAAGTTCTTATGCAAATCAGTCCTCTTCATAAAAGGGAATGCGTGAAGCAAGAAAACGGTCCCGAACGCATCTGACTGCGTGTAGGCACCAAGCAAATCTCTTGACATATGCCGTTAATAATTGATTTCTAGCCCCCTTTCACTTCGTAATTCCCTTCATCACCTTCTATCCCTTCGCCTAGCGCAGCGTTTGCAGTGTGAAAATTTTACGATTTAGAAGTTCTTTTCTTCGACTTCAAGTCGGCACCAAAAAAAAATTCAATTGAACTTCGGGTTCCAATTTTTCAAAATTTTCTTATAAACGTTGTAAAGTTTTCTTATAAGTGTGCGGTAAGCCTGATTCAAATCGGCACAAAAAAATTCAATTGAACTTCGGGTTCCAATTTTTCAAAATTTTCTTATAGATGTTATAAAGTTTTCTTATAATTGTGCGGCAAGCCTGACTAGTCACCCTAGTACGCTGGTACTAAGCCGTCTCATAAAGCTACTTAGGAGCTCCAGAGACCAGCGCTGGTCTACTTCACGTGTCTCCCGAGTAACGTCTTAGCGATGCATAAATAATGGTCTAATTAACTGCGTTGTGCCAACGTACATTTGTTCAATTTTTATTTCTATCTTTATATTTTTTAAATGATAGGTTATAAAGATTTTGCAGTTTTATTTTCTTTTCATAACGTGTAATATATAAATCAACAATAATTGCACTAAATGACCTGTATAATGTATTGATAGGTTTGATGACAGGTTTGATAGGCCCATAACAAGAGCGTTGATTAAAATTCATTTTTATTTCTTCGATAAAAGTGTTGATTCATGTACCAAGTTTACCCACAGCTCAACAATACGCTTTTACTGTCAAATTACAAATTAGGTTATTACAAATAATATTAAATTACAAATTAGGTTACAAATTTTCCTGTATTGTGTTTAACTTTAAATTTAAAAGTCAAACGAATATTGTGCGTAAATTTACCCATTTTTTTCTCAGTATTTTTTATACTACATTATTTCTATTTTATTTCATAGTTTTATTTTGAATGTGAATGACTAGTCTGAGTACACGTGGCAGATTTTTCAATCATACAGATTTTTAATATAATATGGCATCCACATTATTTTTCATAATACATATTTTATAATAAAATATGTATTATGAAAAAAAATTTCTTACAATTTTATAATAAAATATGGCATTCACATTATTTTTCTATAATGCATATTTTATTTTTACAACGAATATTTTGTGTATAAATTAACTAATGTATTTGACAGAGTTTGTTGTTTTTGTGCAGAGGTTGGCAGTAAAGGCTTCGACAAATTTCTTTCACTACTCGGCGAGCGAGTGAGACTCAAGGCTTGGGACAAATACAGAGGAGGACTTGATGTTAAAGGTGAGACTCAAGGCTTGGGACAAATACAGAGGAGGACTTGATGTTAAAGGTGAGACTTTATGCTTTCACTCACGGCTTCACGGACTTGGTAAGTTACTGCCTTATAACACTAAAATTTTTGCTGAAATAATATTTTATTTCAATGCCCAGTTAGTACTTTTCATATATATATTGTCTGAAATATATTTCATAGAAGACGCTACACTTAAATTTGGTATCCTTTTCCTCATTATTTATTATGGTAGATAAAATAATTTTATTTAAATTAAATTTTATTTAATAAAGATATAAATAAGATTATTAGGTAGTTCGAAAATGATCGCCGTGGGTGCAACTATTTACTTTTTCTATATAGTTTTCTGTTATATCGATCAGTTGAAATGTATTTCTTTAAAGCCATTGGTCAATATTAAATTTCGAAAAAAGCATTCTTCAACTCTTCAGATGTTTATGTCGAATTTTAAAATTCTCATCATAATTGCTGGAACTTGATTGCCTTTTTTTCATTTGGTTAGTTTTAATCAGACAATGCTTTGTTTAAAACCATTACCACTGCATGAAATCACTTCAATTTCTTATCATTTCCCTGAAATTTACACCATCTTTATTTTTAATTACTGAATAATCGCTTAACCATATTCTTGAAAATAAGTCAAACTGGCATACCAAGAATATAAGTAAACTCGACGTTGTGTCGAGCGTCTCATTTCATCAAATTTCTATGGCCAAGTTGCGGGCATTTCTCTGTTGATTGAGCCACGCGAGAGCCCGGCGCTGCGTTCTCAGAAAAACCAGAAAATTGACTGCGCCTTCAAGGAGCTACCGAGAGCCTCTTGTTCACGGTGCCGCGACTGCCCGTATGGCGCGCGCATTCTGTCCCGACTTAGCGCTCCAAGATTTGCCTTTTGGCAATGAGCTTTCAGTGCTCAGCGTTTGCCGTCTGTGCAGAGCCCTTGCATCTACTGCTCAGCCTTTGCCGTCTGTGCAGAGCCCTTGCATATCTTGCTCAGCGTTTGCCGTCTGTGCAGAGCCCTTGCATCTCTTGTACAGCGTTTGCTATCCGTGCAGAGCCCTTGCATCTACTGCTCAGCCTTTGCCGTCTGTGCAGAGAGCCCTTGCATCTCTTGCTCAGCGTTTGCCGTCTGTGCAGAGCCCTTGCATATCTTGCTCAGCGTTTGCCGTCTGTACAGAGCCCTTGAATCTCTGGCACAGCGTTTGCCGTCTGTACAGAGCCCTTGAATCTCTGGCACAGCGTTTGCCGTCTGTGCAGACCACTTGAATCTCTTCTTGATCAGCGTAAGCCGCCTGTGCATTGTCAGAAAGCATTGTCTTCCCTTGTTTTCTGATTTCTATATACGATTTTATTTCATTTGTTTTAATATGAAAGTTTGTGCCCAATGTTTTTGCCAGAGAAACATATATTCATAAATTTTTGTATTTATGTGCATTTTATTTTGTGAAGTAATTGTTCATAAAACTGCAGCGTATAAATATCATTCATTAATACGCCACTAATTGCACCTCTTATCAAATGGAAGATTACACAAGGACTCTGATGTCTGAACCGCAGGGAGATAGAGCAGATAACCTTGACTACATTTGTGTCCGACTTGTTTACTTCCACGGCTAAACAACTGTAGGGAAGATTTTCTTTTTAAAACAGATTTGCAACCGCACCGACAATTTGACTGTCGTTTATTTACTTTCCCCAAGTACAAGCAAAATTCTTGTGTGGTAAACCTCAAAGAACCACCGCTCATCCATCGACTGATCTGGTATGACCACCGTCCTTTTGAATGTCTCTCACTGGTTACTGCGAGCAACTTCTTGGTTCTAGCGTTATTGTCGAAGAACCACAGTCCAAGTCTATTCAGAGTTTGGTCAAACATCATCCTTAATTTTTTCAAAATTTTTATGTAACCCTCACCGATAAGAAAGGAGATTAGGCGGATTAGAATGAGAAACAACACACATCCTAATCCGCAAGCATTTTTTCGTTTTTAGCGTTATTCTAGAAGAACAACCGTAAACCTATCTACATTCTAGACTCACCACCGTCCTTTTGAATGCCTCTTACGCATTACTGCAAGCATTTTCTTCGTTCTTGGCGTTATTCTAGAAAAATCACCGTCCATTTTTCGACATCCTAGAATGACCACCGTCCTTTTAAATGCCCCTTACGGTTTACCGAGAGCATCTTCTTGGTCGCAGGAACGTTCTTGAAGGACTGCAATCCATTTGAATGTAAGTGGCCGGTTGCGGTATTGATCCCGAGCGTGTGGCAATATCAGCCACAGCTCAGGCCTATATCCGTCATAACTTTGGTGTCGAACCTGTCTCTACCGATGGTGTCTGCCTTGCCACGAAGTCCGCTTAGATCTTCATTTAAAGATGCGCCCGCACTGATTGCCTACATTGCGTGAGGTCTGTTTGAGGCTTCCGAGGAAATCTCGATGTCATTTGATCTAATTCAGGATCGGTGCATACGTGATTTATGATTTTATAAAATAAGCTCAGATATTTTCATTTCGATTTTTTCTAAATTAAATTGGCAAATATGTTTGGCTAATTGCTTGTTTCCGCCAATTTGCAGCAATTTGATCAGCAATGTTAACATTTGCATGTTTAATTTGGCAGCAAACAACGTTCCTATTGGATTTTTGCTGCGTTCTTGCAGCGATGATATAGCACAGACGTTTCTATTATTATAAGTATAAACCGTACGCTCAAATTTCTCGACAGTAACATTGGGAGTATACGATAATTAAATAAATACACTTTTGTAATAGTTTTAAAAACTTCACTTCAACGAAAGAAGCAAACTGTGATTTAAATTTGCGGCATTAAAGCAGTTGTGAAATAATTCTCCGGCGTACTGCGAAGGCAAAATTTCCTTCACCAATGCATGGTAATAGTTTCATGTTTACCCCTACTAATGAGTGCAGTGGCATGTGAAAATGAAGTAATTCACAGATTGTTCGTAACAATTTATTACAAAGCCAGAAACTTTCCTCGAATACATATGTACTGCCAGCCTATCCCACATTACTGTTAAAAAACATAATACTCAGTTCAAGTTTAAAAATTTTTCATCTCGCTATTATTTGTAACTTTGTATTGGTAAAATCAGGTTTTGATCCCATAAAATTGCCTTTTTATAAAATTAAATGCGCTCATAGCGTTTCTTAAGCTCATCTAAATACCGGTAGTATTCACTATGGCTGCTGGTTCTTGAAAGCTCTACGCTAAACATTTTTATTTTGTTGAAAGTATTGCCGCTGATCCCTACAATCCATCTTACGACTCCTTGCTTTATTTATAGTTCGAGTCGGAAGTTCAATAAAACAATAGAGAAGCTTACGCTACTCCTAATGAGGATAAACCGAGCACAACTTCGTAAGCTGCTTGGCCTGCTCACCACGCACGATACGTGTACCAACCATGGCAAGTTGGCAGTTGCTTCCTGTTATTGCTTTATAGTTAGCGCTGTTTATTGTGGATACGTGAAGTGCTGCCGTGGATAAAGTTACTGATGGTTTACTGCATGGAAGTGGGCAGTGTTTATTGTGGATACGTGAGGTGCTGCCGTGGATGGAGTTACTGATGGTTTACTTGCATGTAAGTGGGCAGCATGACTACTGTAGATATAAACGGTGCCGCCGTGAATGAAGTTACTGATATTTTACTTGCAATGAAGTGGGTTGTGTTTATTGTAAATATGAACGATGTCGCTGGAAGACGTTACTGATGATGTACATGGATGAAAGTTTGCGGCGTTTCTTGTGGATGCGGAAGATGAAAGTACAAATGTTCAGCTTGCATTGTTATGTCCTGCGTTTTGAAAAATTCATACGATTACACATGGCATAAAGTCAGCGTTATTTTACACGAATTGACGAGGATAGTGCTCGCTGATGGGCAGATGGAGCTGCTAACTACAGCTAACGAAGTAACTGTTGCTTTTAATATGTATTTATTCATTGAAAATAACAAAACTACGAAGATAACAAATTAACTACTACCGCAACAAATTAACCTTAGTTCGCCACAGCGGTGATTGGATTCGAACATCTGAGAGCTCCTTAGATGATGAATTATTAAGCCTCTGCAGGGCATAGAGCGGCATAGGTTTCATTTCCATTTCTTCGATCAATAATTTGACTATTAATTGGAATACGGGCCCAAATCGACGTGCATGTAATTGGATGTTATTCAGCCCTCACTAGTGTTTTGATATCTTGTCTTTCTTAACAGATTTCGTGGTTCTTTTAACAGTTATTCACGTTATTTTCAAAACTGTTATTACGAAAATTCTGTATCTAAATCTTCCGCTGTAAATTCAGTATTCAGCGTTCACGTCTCAAGCGTTTTCGGGGCTCAAAAATTTATCTACGCTGTAGGGGACATTTAATTATTCAGAAAATGATTTATAATGCATTTCGCGGCGTTCAAGACGTTCGTCGGTCGTTACCAGGCTACGGAACTTTCAACGTTCACCACACATTCAACATTCACGGCGTCGTGTGTCGCATAAAGTGGGCTATATAATGGTTCACATATAATGGTTTACCTATAATGGTTCGCATATAATGGCTCACCTATAATGGTTCGCCTGTAATAGTTCACATACAATGGTTCATCCATAATGTTTCATATATAATGGTTTGCCTATAATTATTCACATACAATGGTTCACCATAATTTTCATATATAATGGTTCACGCATATAGGTTTGCCTATAATGGTTCATATACAGTGGTTCACCCATAATGTTTCATATATCATGGTTTGCCCATAATGGTTCACATACAATGGTCCATCCATAATGTTTCATATATGTTTCATATATAATGGTTCACATACAGTGGTTCAACCATCATGTTTCATATATAATGGTTCACATATAATGGTTGGAAGTTTTAGTATTATCCGTTTTCGACTTAGAGCTATCAATTTATATGCTACGTAGTCATGAAACACTCTGGCTGCGCAGTGATCTTTAATATTTAGCATCAACACAATGACTGTTCAATGACTTCTTACTCCGAACATGGCGTTCACTGCCCCGGCGTTCATATTATGGCATTCACTACACCGGCGTTCATTATATGGCATTCACTACACCGGCGTTCACAATATGGCATTCACCATACCGGCGTTCATAATATGGCATTCACTACACCGGCGTTCATATTATTGCATTCACTACACCGGCGTTCACAATATGGCATTCACTGCCCCGGCGTTCACAATATGGCGTTCACTGCCCCGGCGTTCACAATATGGCATTCACTGCCCGGGCGTTCACAATAAGGCATTCACTACACCGGCGTTCGCAATATGGCATTCACTGCCCCGGCGTTCACAATAAGGCATTCACTACACCGGCGTTCATAATATGACATTCACTACACCGGCGTTCACAATATGGCATTCACTACACCGGCGTTCACAATATAGCATTCACTGCCCCGGCGTTCATAAAGGTCTTTGAAGCGTCCACTAATCCTGCACCGAGGTTCAGGTGCACCTCTCCTTCATTAAAGCGAGTTTTTCTCGGTAAGGGCTCTAGAGCGACTGGATCCCTCACATTGGCTTTTAATTAAGGACAAGGTTGGCGTTGTTTAGCGCTTAGCACAATAGTCGGGACCAGCCGTTCTGATAAATAAATAATCGTATATCCGATAAATAATCGTATATATACGTGCGATGCTTGAATGTTGTGTGGAATGAATTCCGTAGATCCGCTTCTGTCGTCTGGAGCGTAAGCTCCTCATCGACAGCAGCTGATCGGATCAACCACCTGTTCGATCTAATGCTTCCTATCCATCCAGGCATGGGTAAATGATCCGGTGTGGATAAATGATCCGGTGTGGATAAATGATCCGGTGTGGGTAAATGATCCAGTGTGGGTAAATGATCCGGTGTGGGTAAATGATCCGGTGTGGATAAATGATCCGGTGTGGATAAATGATTCGGTGTGGATAAATGATCCGGTGTGGATAAATGATCCGGTGTGGGTAAATGATCCGGTGTGGATAAATGATCCGGTGTGGATAAATGATCGGGTGTGGATAAATGATCTGGTGTGGATAAATGATCCGGTCTGGATGAAGGGTCGAAATTATCAGTTCTGAACGCCGTGTGATCTTTAACTGGCGATAATTGATGGCGTGAAAATTATGGATGACATTGTGGATGCTTTATGTGAAAATATATAACTTGATTGATGAAAATGGACGACTTATCATCATCGGCTATTAGGATGATTGTCATGCGATCGATAATGTGGCTTAGGTTGTATTTTGTTATACAATTATCTATCATAAAATCCATACTGGGTTATACTATCAATTATATGTCGTGTGATTAAAAATGTATCATACGAATACGATTATGCGTCATTTTTCGTGAGAAAAAAGCGACTTTCAAACCAGTAGAAATATTTCGTTCATCATCCGGTTACTGCCACACCTCGAGCTCAATCAACATCATAAGTATGCCTAATTCTTGTATTAAACTTCTCATATTATTCAAGTTCGAAATCTCGTTCATTGACCGGTTACTGCTATACCTCATGCTCAATCATCGTCACAATTATGCTTAATTCCTGTTTTCGACTTCTCTGATTATTCAGGTTTGATATCTCGTTCATTGTTCGGTTACTGCCATACCTCGAGCTCAATCATCGTCGCAATTATGCTTAATTCCTGTTTTCGACTTCTCTGATTATTTAGGTTCAATGCGAGGTGTTAAATTCTTTCTGTTCCTATTCACTTCGTATACATCCCGTTCGCCTGGGGCACGAGTGTCCTGAACAAAGTACCTGTAGTAGGTTTTGTTAACAACTTAAGTTCTAGTTTGCTGCTGGCTCGCGAGTTCAGAGACCAAATATTTGGTACATGTGTTTTTAATCTACAAATTCTTTTTACTATTGTACAGCTGTTTTTATGTCGTAACCTTTGTTCGGAATAAACTATTTTACTTGTTAGTTATAATGTAAGTGCAATACTAATTTTATGCTGCCATTTTTATCATTCCATATTTTTTTGTAAAAACCGATTTTAATAAGAAAGAACGACGAAAAATTGTGTATTGAAACCCCGTCTGAAGCAAATATTCGTAACACGAAGCATATTTATGGCTGGATGATTTATTCATTATTAATTAGCAATACTTGGCTGGTTAAGTTGCAATGTGGACAAATTCGCAATGCTCTACGTTTCGGTGCTCGTAGCCTCATAGCTAGGCTATGATATGGTTTTAATAATTAATAATAATAATAATAACATAATAATAATTGTCGGATCTATAATTATTATTATTATTATTATTATTAACACTTGTTTGAATGATCAATTTAATTTAGTCATTTGAAGGACTTGAAAAGAAGTGGCGAAAAGGTGTCACGACACATTTGTTGAGGTACTTATTAAACATAAAATTGTAGGGAATGTCTTTTTCACTAATTAATACTTTTTCAAGAGTAAAATAAAGAATTAAGTCGATGTTGTTCTTCTTAAAATTATTATTTAGGTTTCTTTAATTTGTTAAAAAACTTCGGGTTAAGCCACTTCGTCATTGGAATTTATTCTTCTAATGATGTGTTATATTTATTCTTATCATGATATTTTAATACTTACTCAATCATCTCTAAGTTTTGATACTTAATTCATAATAAAATCAAGAGCTGCCGCTGTCCCGAGATGAGAAGCCAAGAAAAATAGCTCTACATTGCTTATTTAACGACAAAAATATAGTTTATTCTTCAGAAATATAGGCAAATGAAAAATATCGAATTAATGCCCTATATATATATAGTTACCTTTACTTATCAATCGCGAAGGTCGTTTGACGCCAAAAAATCAGATTAAATACAGGGTCAAGGGTACAAAAATGTGTAATATATTCTACGTTTCATTGTTAATATTGTTCAAGTTGAGATGCCATTTAAGAGGTTGTAATAAAAATATATTAAGTCCTATCCGCGGTATTACTCCCAGCGTATCATTAGATGCAATCTTCCGCCCGGATTGATGCGCAATCGTAGCAGAATAATAATAATAATGATATTACTAATAATAAAAATAATAATGATATTGAGCACCTCTTGACGGCAGGCACAAAAAATGTGTAATATATTCTACGTTTCATTGTTAATATTGTTCAAGTTGAGATGCCATTTAAGAGGTTGTAATAAAAATATATTAAGTCTTACCCGCGGCATTACTCCCAGCATATCATTAGATGCAATCTTCCGCTCGGATTGATGCGCAATCGTAGCAGAATAATAATATAATAATATTAGTAATAATAAAAATAATAATAGTATTGAGCACCTCTTGATGGCAGGCACTTGGAAAAGATGGATTGCCGCTCAACTTCCAAGAGTCGTTGACCAGCATTGATGAGATTAATGAATGTTGTTGTTTCCGTTGAGGACTTTCAGACATCGATGGAAAAGTTTATAAAATTTATGTAAATCTATTTGTTTAGTTTTCTTCTCAGAATTATTCTCAAAACTTTTATAATTATTATCATATGTTACTTTAACTTTTCTAGAGGAATTGATTGGAGAGTCAGAGTTAACTCATTTTCAAGTCTTTGGTTGAGTTATAATCATTAACGAATAAAAATGTAAACTTTTTTAAAGATATGAACTTTTAGAGACTTTCAACTTGGAAGTGATTGAAATTTATTGCACAACTTCCAGCGATATCATGATGCCAAAAAATTTTTTATTGTGCCATCCTCATAAAAGATAAATCAGTACACAACACGTTCTTCCACAGCTCCTAAATTGCTTTAAATCGAGTAAATAATTCGAATTTCTCCTCCATGAGCGCCTATATGCCGTCTCCAGCGTCTACGAGCGCTGGCTAGCAATCGATGCGATTTTTCTATGGGATTTCGCGTCGCTCGTTTCAAGAAAGACTGCGTGTCATTTTAGTGGTGCGTGTAGGCCAATATTATGAGGCAATCCGTTCCTTTTGTTGTGTCCTGGGATCGTGTCGGAGGCCGTTGCATTGCCGAGCCTTTTGTTCGGTTAACGCAAGCGGGAAATAATACTTGCCGATGTTGTGTTGGTGCCGTGAAGTTTTCAACGCTGTCTATAGCCGTGCGAAATCTGTAGGCTTGAGTTTTATTCTGCCCTAAGTGTTCTGCAGCCCTAAGACATGGAGTCGGCGTCTACACCTTGGCTGCGCTCTGCAGTCATCAAGGCAGCTCAGCAATTGTTATGCTGCTTGTCAAGCCATCTTGAATCTTTACCTGCGGCAGATCATTCTGACTCTTCCTCCACTACTGGCTGCGGTGGTGTTGCCTTCCTACATTCAGGTACTATAATAATATAATTAAAATATAATAAATTTTAATTCTGTTTTGTAATTTAATTTAAATTAAAATATAATATTCAACATTCCCCTACCGTGTAATAAATGTCAGAGGGGATGAAGTTGACCATCTCTTTGTTCGTTCACTGGTCGTATAGCTAAACTTTAACTGTTCAGCGTTCAGTACGTTGAGGTAGTGTCTTGTAACGAACGTGAGAGAATCTTAGGATCATGTTTCCTCTTCATTCAATGGTATATTAAGCTTAACCCTCTACCGCCTGACATGAGTAACCGGAGCAATATTGTCACAAGCCTACTTCCCAAAAAGCATACGTAGCTAGTGAGCGCAAAATGACTTGCACTGAAGGTTGCCGCCACGTACGACAACTTATAAATGCTCTTTGTTGCGTACAAACGTCCTCAGGTTGCTACACTCAATTGTTTACGTATAATTTAACTTGTAAGTTATGTTCCCGGAGAGTGACATACGGCGGCAGAGAATTAAGTGTTGAGCGTAAAGTCAAGGCTCGTCAAGTTCCATGTCACATGCCGGTCCTGTATGGCACCACATTGCCATTCATCAAGCATGGCGTCTATCGACTCAGATTCTGGCTCTCCTCTACGGCGCTCGTCAGAAATTTTCCTTTGGAAACTTTCCTGTCGGCCAACTTTGTGGTGCTTTCAAAGTGGGAATCGGGCCGTAATCTATTGGCGTGAATACGTGCTTCTGCCCACAACTTTGCTTTGTAATGCAATTGTGAAAAGTTCTTCTTATGAAGACTCAAACTCTATTCAGAATATGTCTCTCCTGATTTTGTCGAAATTTAGTGCACAGGAACTTGTATTCGTTGAAGAACGAAATATTTTTCGGTGTGATGAGAAACCACCTTTGTAATCCAGTTTTTAAATATACTCCTATATGTATGGATTATTACATGCAGTAATTAAAAAATATCTCTCGCTCTCCTTCATTATTCTCGCTACATTGAACGTTACATGTTTTTTCATAACGTAAACCATTACAGAGACATCAGTTCCTACAATTCTAGCAATTTTGTCAAGAAAATCTTCCTAATAGGATTTCATCATTAGCCAAAAGCCTATTATGCCATTATTGCTTATATCTCGTCGATGAAACGCGTCGTTCACTTAAGGGTTACTTTATAAAAAATACATCAAGGCTTTCAGGAGTTTAACATATTGAATGCTGTTAGCTTTATTCCGCTGACATGAATTTAGAATTTTATTTCAGAGAAAACCTTTAGCTTCATAACGTAATGTAATGCTTGTCGTTCTTTTTTCCTACAATTTCAAGAAGAAAAAATTACATTTAACGTAAGCTCCCTGATTGACTGCGACTGGTGCACAGCGGCTCATCGGATCACTCAATTATGCACTCAAGCTTGCGGCCGTAGTGCGCTTATTGCTGAGCCAAGGAAATAATACCTCTTACCGTGAGCATGATTGGTAAGCTTGGGTAAACATTTTGCGCTTATTGCTGAGCGAAGGAAATAGTTCCTTTACCGTGAGCATGATTGGTAAGCTTGGGTAAACATTTTACAGTGATGTCGAGTGCAGGACATAATTCCTCTCCCCGTGAGCATGATTGGTAAGCTTGGGTAAACATTTTACGCTTATTGCTGAGCGAAGGAAATAGTTCCTCTCCCCGTGAGCATGATTGGTAAGCTTTGGTAAACACATAAACGTGAGCGCTATATATACTCACGAGCTCTCAAGTCATGTCGTCACATAAGTGGACAGTAATGCTGAAAATTTTTGCCGGCAAATTGACATCTTTTGTTTTATGAAGCTGCTTGCTTTGCATAGTAAATTTTGTAATTTCGTATTCTAAAGTATTATGTTTTGTATTTCGTTGTGGCATCATAAAATGATTGTATACAACCTGTGAGCTATAAGCTTTAAATCTTCACAGAACATTAACTTGGATGGTCTTAGGAGACTGCATCAAGGCGCTCAGCCGCGGTAGTCGTCTATGGATATTCTTAACTATGAATTGGACAGATAACTCCGCCCATAAACAAGATACAAGTCTGAAATTTGGAATGTTATCCTGGATAATTATTTTCAATTTGCAGACATTAAGATAAATTATGTAAACTTTGTATTACCAGTGTTATCGCTAAATAAAAATTTGAACTATGAGGATCGTAAAACGCGTGACTTTTCTAACATTTTCGCGAGACCAGTTGATTTAACTCTTTATTGTTCATTGATCGCTATACCAAGCATTTCTGAATCATTCTTCTATTGGTAGTTATATTAGTTTTTAACAACAGGTCAGTGAATTTTCCGTAGATTTAATTAAGATTTGACCCCCCGTTATCGTACTTCGGTGGAGGGCAGCCTGTCTGTCCCATGGCAATAAATCTTCTGTTGGTCTTAAGTATTTGTGCAGTCTAATACAAGAGACATTGCCGGCACGGTTAAACAAGTTGAATGAAACACCGCAGTGTGTACAAATATTATCAAGAAACTCGGGTTTGATATTTTTTTACTTTGTTAACAAATACTTTGTACTTTGTATTTGTTTACAAAACATGGGTTACTAATGGTTTCAATTTGAGCGAATTGCAGCGAATCGCCGGAATAAGGAAAATATGATTTTTTTGCATTTTTGTTGTATAATGTTTGAGACCGCCTCCCTTTCACCACTCACCACCTCCCTCTCACCACTCACTGTCTCTTATACACATCTAGATGTGTATAAGAGACAGATATATATATAGTTACCTTTACTTATCAATCGCGAAGGTCGTTTGACGCCAAAAAATCAGATTAAATACAGGGTCAAGGGTACAAAAATGTGTAATATATTCTACGTTTCATTGTTAATATTGTTCAAGTTGAGATGCCATTTAAGAGGTTGTAATAAAAATATATTAAGTCCTANCTCTCCACCACTAACACCACCTCATGCCCTTCCTTCCTTACTCTCCACCACTAACACCACCTCATCCCCTTCCTTCCTTCCTCTCCACCGCTAACACCACCTCATGCCTTTCCTTCCTTCTTCTCCACCACTAACACCACCTCATGCCTGTCTCTTATACACATCTAGATGTGTATAAGAGACAGGTCCTAGTGATCCACAGTTTACATTATGTTCAATATAAGCTATTTAGCAGGTGATTATATATTATTATTTTCAATATAAGCTATTTGCCAGGGTAATTCAAGATCCATTTAAGAAAAATGAAAGTCAATCTAGTTTTATTCTCGTATACTTATGGAACTTGCTTCGTCTAATTTCGCTAAATTCAACCTTTTTCGCTTCTTATTCTCAATGTGCTTGGTGCATGCCGCATATTTTCTGATGAAACTTCAAACGCATTGACGTATTTAGCCCGAAAGCATTCCGGATTTGAAACTTTTTTCCCGCTTCTCCCGCATTTGTTTTTGCTCTTATCCATTACATCCTTCACTGCACCTCTTTCCATCCTTCACTTCCATCCTTCGACTGCACGAGCTTCTCCGCTCGTGCAGTCGTCAGGACGATTCTGGCCACCGTAATTTCTGGGCTTCACAAACACTCGGAACTGAGCCGGTTTTTTTCTCTGGTTGCAGTACCGTGGATGTTTTGCTGGAATGTCGCTACGTTTTCCGAGGGAGGGAGAGTATAGCGCCCGCAGCAAAGGGGAAAACTCGTCCAGTGTTGACTTTCGTGATTTCTGCTTGCTCCCAGAGACCGATTTTTCGGTGATACGAACCGTGATAATTTCCTCGACTTTTCACAGAGGGGCGATCACTGGCGCAGGTTGCACATTCTGTCGTCGAGTTTTGTCGCGAGTAACGTTTGTCACTTTTGATTTGACTGGATGGTTCATGCACCTTGAAACGAAATTCAATAAATATAAAGTTTTCAATATAAATAAGTATGCGCGATCGTGCTATGAGCTGAAATGATGTAATAAATGCTTTTGATAAGCAGTGCCTCAACAAATTGCTTTATCAATGTTACGCAATAACATATAATTTCTCTTATAATGAATTCCCCAATTGGCCGACGTCATAACGTCATAGCCGGCATCATTATTACGTCACCTGTAAATCGAAAATTCTCGGTAAACTTTAAAATTTGTTTTAGATAAATTGTTGTTGATAAATTTCACATGAATTTGCAAATTATTTTTTGCAAGCATTTTAATCCTCTTTGACTCTATTTTGCTCAGTTTGAGCTAATATAAATGATTCTTCATCTATATTACATATATCTAGACCATGAAGCGGTTCACGATCCAAATTACGTTTTTGACAAAAAAAAAACAGCGCATTTCCAGTTGCCGGACTGACAACGAATTGCATGCAGAATCAGCCACAGCGGGAATATACGGCGATTAGAGTGAATCGTTTAAAGGTCCCGTATGTCGTTGGCGCTCCAAGTATGAACGCGTTCAAGAACAGACTAGATAAAGCTATGGCAAATATATGTTCAGATTTGAAATGCCTAGCACCATATCGAACCCGGTGGAAGTCTAGTAGCTATTTCAAACTTTCGTCAGTCATGAAAAGATCCGGTCAAATAACACGATTTTAGATCTTCTGTGAACAAGGCACGAAAAGGAAAAGAAATCGGCGACAGGCCACATCAGGCCTACACTTCAGCGCCGAGATCACTATGTTATGTTATGTTATGTCGGGTTTACTCGCCCACTGTGACAGAAAATGTTCCAGCCGCAGAACACTATACTCGTGGGGGGCGTTAGTACGTATTAAGAAGGTGTAGTAGCTGCTGATCTATTTTCCTTTACCGTCTCGGTTAAATATAGGCAGCAGTAGAGCGATCACGCTGAGCATCTTTTCCATAAAATCGGACTTCCTTCCGATTGCCGCACGCCTTCGTCAAGCAGCGCAACGCTTTCTTTCTGAAAATTTTTATTTATTTATTTTTTTAGAAGCTGAAAGTTGTCTGTGTATACCTCAGAACGAAGCAGTTGTTGGATAATATGAATAATTGTCTACACTTACGCCTGCTTTAATGTAAATGTATTGGTAGGTGCTTGTTTATGCTGACATGTAGTTAATCCCACCTAACTAAATCTTTGAATGTTTGATACTTTGGTATCCTTGGTAAATGCTTCAGATAAAGGAGCTCTGGGCCAAGCTGGAGCGCCGCCTGGACTCTTCACAGAGCATTTCAGTTCCTTGTTGCGTCGAATTTGTGAGCCGCGTTATACTTTCACTTTATTTAGAGCGTTAATTTTACCAACTAAGAATTTGTTTGCACCACCCTACGGCCTGACAAAAGTATATTTGTCAGGCCGTGTATACATATAAATATACACATTCAAGTAAACTTATGAATTCTTCATGAAAAGTGTGCAGTTTTAGTCGTAGGCCAACGACGTCATCAGAAGCTTGCTTTTGAATTTCCTGAATGCTGCAGTAAAGCAACAGGTGCTTTCATGTACGCGGTACCTTAATCCCTCTCTAGTTGCCGGGTTCCACTTGTAATTCTGGCACTCATGAAGTTTGCGATTGCAACTAAACATCAAGGGACACTTCTCTTTGACGGTCTTTCTCGCCAAAGCCCGGAAACCTCGAATCTGGTATCCATCGACCCATGCAAGACCATTGACGCATGCGAGCGCCCACCGCCGAATTTTCTTTCGCCTTGTGTTGCCAGCCGAGCTCTAGGAAAGCTTGTTTAGCTTGGGGACCTCCTATTCCTACATGGATTTATTTGTTATTGTCGCCTTACTATGTTAAGTTATGTCGGGACGGCTGATGCATAGTAGGTTTAGTCGCCCACTGTGATAGAAAATATTCCAGCCGCAGAACACTATACTCGTGGGGGGCGTTAGTACGAATTAAGATTGAGTAGTAGCTGCTGATCTGTTTTCTTTTACCGTCTCGGTTTACTACAGGCAGCAGTAGAGCGATCACTGAACAGATTTCTCATAAAATCTGGCTTCTTTCTTTCCAAAACGCCTCCGTCAAGCAGCGCAACTCTTTCTTTCTAAGAATTTTTATTTATTTATTTTTTTTTAAGCTGAAAATTGTCTGTGAATACCTCAGAACGAAGCAGTTGTTGGATCATATAAGTAATTATCTACACTTATGCCTGCTTTTATGTAAATGTATTGGTAGGTGCTTTTTTATGCTGAAATGTAGTTAATCCCACGTAACTAAATCTTTGAATGTTTGACACTTTGGTATCCTTGGTAAATGCTTCAGATATAGGAGCTCTGGACCGAGCTGGAGCGCCGCCTGGACTTTTCACAGAGCATTTCAGTTCCTCATTGCGTCGAATTTGTGAGCCGCGTTATACTTTCACTTTATTTAGAGCGTTAATTTTACCAACTAAGAATTTGTTTGCACCACCCTACGGCCTGACAAAAGTATATTTGTCAGGCCGTGTATACATATAAATATACACATTCAAGTAAACTTATGAATTCTTCATGAAAAGTGTGCAGTTTTAGTCGTAGGCCAACGACGTCATCAGAAGCTTGCTTTTGAATTTCCTGAATGCTGCAGTAAAGCAACAGGTGCTTTCATGTACGCGGTACCTTAATCCCTCTCTAGTTGCCGGGTTCCACTTGTAATTCTGGCACTCATGAAGTTTGCGATTGCAACTAAACATCAAGGGACACTTCTCTTTGACGGTCTTTCTCGCCAAAGCCCGGAAACCTCGAATCTGGTATCCATCGACCCATGCAAGACCATTGACGCATGCGAGCGCCCACTGCTGCCGCTGCCGAATTTTCTTTCTCCTTGGGTTGCCAGCCGAGCTCTAGGAAAGCTTGTTTAGCTTGGGGACCTCCTATCCCTGCATGGATTTATTTGTTATTGTCGCCTTTCATGCATGTTTGGTTTTTAATTTGGCAGATATAATTTTTTGTTGGCCAGACGTTTTTATTTTAGTTTTCACTGTCAGTTATCGATAACCGAATATCTTTGAATCGAAGATTTAGGAATGGCTCTCGAAACTTCTGAATATTCAATTTACTAACAGCATTTAAGCAGCTGTCACTGTCTTGTTGCTGGCGAAAATATAATTAATTCCACTATTTTTAACATTGGAGTCACACGATTAATGATCATGTTTGGCACGCGGGCTAGTAAATAATATTATTTATAGTTTACTTACTTCATTTCTGTTGTTGCGATCAAGTAACAAAACCCGTTACTTTCCTCAATCTTTTCCGTCCCAGTCGTTCAACTCCTCTGCTCGGGCTGCTGAGCTTAAGCCGTGAAGGAAGCGTTGTTGTTTCGCTTGTAGCTGCAGCCGAAGCCATTTTGAACACCGGTGTCCATATGTAGGACCACTCGGGAGAGCAAGTTGGACGCGATTTGGAGCAGATTTGGCGTCTTGTGCCGACGGTTGCGTGCAAATTCTTCGTGTCGTGTGAGCTTTGCTTCGGTTTATGGGTGACGCGAGGCACCGGAGACAAGATCGGGTCCTGCCTCGACTCGCCAATAAATTATCAACGGTAAAATGCTTGAAATATTGTGGGCCTCTATGCTATTGGAGAGTTTAGGCTTCAGTCCCGCGGCGAGCGTCGGATAAGTTTTATTTGTCGGCCGTTTGTGACAGCCATTTATATTGAGGTGTCTCGGACTGGCTGCTCGCTGCCCTGCTGCCGTCTCTGTTTAGGTCTTGTGCTTCTGCAACAAATTTCCTAACGCGTGGAATTGCATGAAATTCGTGTTTATATCCGTTAAATTTACTACGAGCTGTTTATTGTTTAAATTAATATGGAACGAATGATGGAATTTAGATAAAATACTTGTTTTGCTAAAAAGTCCTCAATTATTTCTTGTTGAGACGAACGGTTACTCTACGTAGGAAGTAGAAATATTGAACTTTTTTGATAAAAGAAGATAAAAGATGACTCCTTGATTATTAATTACCTATATGCCACTTTTCTTGAAATCTGTTTACCAAAAGGGATCTCGCAGTGTATTCTTTTTCAACGTGATTGATAATGAGAACTATTTTTTTCAAATTACACAATACTCTGATTCAAATTTTAGCCAACTCCTGCACCAAAGTTTACAAGTGCAGTTTTCAGCGCACTTCCTACTGAAAACTCACCGTTACGCTTAAGATTTTTGAGTATGTAAAGATTACCGACAGACGTAGAAGACTGAGCTTCATGGTGACACGGAGGAACGGAGGCTCTGTCGGCGGAGCAAGTTTCCGCCCAATGGTTATCGATATATTTGCAAGTAAATGTCATTAATAAATGATTATTTGATCAGTTACTTTAGTGCCTCGGCTCGCTAAAGAGGTAGACGACCAGGTCTATGAGAGGTTGCAGGATGACTTGTCGACAATCTAAGACTGAGTCCTAGTGGATAATGTACAATTAAACAGCACCCAGTTGGATCTAATGAAATATAAAATTGATGCAGTCAGGATGCAGCACCGCTACCGCACAGAAATTCAGGAAAAACGACATATTCGTTATCTCGGAATGTTGATGTGTACGGACGCTACGTTTGATGACCAAATCGTAGCAATAGTTGTGAAAGGCAGACAACAGATGGAATGGATATAGCAGACGTTTCTAAAAAGGGAAGCAGCGCCAATGATTGCACACTCCAGAGCCCTAATGCTCTGAATTATGGAGTATTGCTGCCAGCTTTGGGTGCCGCTCAAGCCGGGTGCAGTGCGGAAACTGGAGGCATTCCAGCGGACCTTCACATCCAGGATCATCGGAATGAGGGACCTACGCTCCCCGAGGAGTTTTCTGCTCTCGGCTCGCTTGGTAGCGTCTCGGCTCATCCGAAAGTGTCTCGGCTCACTCCGAAGTGTTTCGGATTACTCGGGAGTGTCTCGGCTCACTCCAAAGTGTCTCGGTTCACTCCGAAGTGTCTCGGCTCATTCGGAAGTGTCTCGGCTTACTCGAAAGTGGCTCAGCTCACTCGGAAGTGTCTCGGCTCATCCGGAATTGTCTCGACTTACTCGAAAGTGTCTCGGATTACTCGGAAGTGTCTCGGCTTACTCGGAAGTGGCTCAGCTCACTCGGAAGTGTCTCGGCTCATCCGGAATTGTCTCGACTTACTCGAAAGTGTCTCGGATTACTCGGAAGTGTCTCGGATTACTCGGAAGTGTCTCGGCTCACTCGAAAGTGTCTCGACTCACTTGGAAGTGTCTCGGCTCATTCGGAAGTGTCTCGGCTCTCTGTCTCACTAGCCGCTAACTTGCCACGCTGGGGCCCCAGTGTCCAGCATCGGTATGGACCCAGGCTTCGTGTTAACTCAGCCCTCTAAACTTTCACCACAGCTCTTGGCTACGAAACGTGGAAGCAATTTATTTATTGACAGCTGCAGCATAAGCAATGATTCGTTTCACAACTTCGGTCAGAGCTTTCTGTAGCCGTGCGTGGTTCGATTATTTTTTTTCTTCGCCCGTTGTCACGTTTACTTTTCGTTTTTCTTGCGTTAAACTCTACGTATTTCGATTAGATTACAGTACAATACTCTTACCAAATTTGTGTTCACGTCGAGCCGATTTTTTGTCAGACCACTTTTAAAATAGTACGTACCTAATTTTAAGTTTATATAAAAAATAATGTCATTAAATTTTATAAGCATTGATTGATGTGAGCATTAATAATTGTAACTAAACTGTCATGTTTAACGGTGCCCGAGTTCTGTTAAATTCGCTTTCTCATGTACTTTAAACTCTTCGAATTGCAATTTGTTTATTCATATTTCATAGTACTTCTTATATTATCTGCATTTTTTATCACTTGAACATTCATCTCCCTTACTAGTTGATGGACAAGACAAAGAATTAAAAAGTGGAACATACTTCAGGTACAAAAACTCATCGCTGCCTCGAAAGGTCCGTAGAATTTCGAGCAACTGTCATGAGTTTTGTGGTGTGTGGAGCGGCGCGACTTTTTCCCAGGATATAACACAAGTTTGAGTGCTGCAACAAACGTGCCGTGGGTCTCAATTCTCGAGACGACGGCTTCATTCGCAGCAGAAATCGTTCGCTCGCTCGTATCACAGACTCGGTGCTTGCGTTCGATGTCGTATCGAATACTCCGGTAACGATCGTGATAAATACCATGATTATTTCCAACGCAAATATGATATATTAGCGTTTATGGTCTCAATTTTCGAGACGGCGGCTTCATTCGCAGCAGAAATCGTTCGTTCGCTCGTATCACAGACTCGGTGCTTGCGTTCGATGTTGTATCGAATACCCCGGTAACGAACGTGTAACTGAAGATCGTGATAAAAAGCATGATTATTTTCAACGAAAATATTATATATTTCTTAGTTTTTATATTAGTTTATGAGAAGTTGTTGTTTAAACTCGTAGTTCAGAAGAAAATAAATGCAAAGAGACAAGTTTCGCCGGCTATTGGCAAAATTGTTAAATTTAAATTGAATAAAAAGTTAATTGTAGACGCTCATAATAAGTTTGTGCCTCCATGGAACCACGAACTTATCATCCATGTATAAATAGATCTTAAAGGTACATTTTTTCTGTGAGAATATACATAAAATGTTTAAACGCCTCTATCGCATTACCTGTGCTGGAATTTATTTACAGAATAGTTATTGATATTTATATTTGTACCTAGGATATGCAACTAGGTTGGAGGACCTTCTACTTTACATTACCTATGGCATAATCACCAATAAACTATAATTCTCCACTGCTACCAACAACAACAACCATACATCCTACCTCCTTAAGTCACCCAATCTCTCTTTACCACACTCGTGAACACTTAATCTCGTTGTCTTTTCACCCGTTTTTTTCAACACCACCTTACCCCCTTCCTTCCTTCCTTCCTCTCCACCACCAACACCACCTCATGCCCTTCCTTCCTTCCTCTCCACCAGTAACACCATCTCATGCCCTTCCTTAATTACTTCTATTCCATCACGAACACCATCTTACCCCTTTCCTTCCTTACTCTCCACCACTGACACCACCTCATCCCCTTCCTTCCTTACTCTCCACCACTAACACCACCTCATCCCCTTCCTTCCTTACTCTCCATCACTAACACCACCTCATGCCCTTCCTTCCTCTCCACCACTAACACCACCTCATGCCCTTCCTTCCTTACTCTCCACCGCTAACACCACCTCATGCCCTTCCTTCCTCTCCATCACTAACACCACCTCATGCCCTTCCTTCCTCTCCACCACTAACACCACCTCATGCCCTTCCTTCCTTACTCTCCACCGCTAACACCACCTCATGCCCTTCCTTCCTCTCCATCACTAACACCACCTCATGCCCTTCCTTCCTTACTCTCCACCGCTAACACCACCTCATGCCCTTCCTTCCTCTCCATCACTAACACCACCTCATGCCCTTCCTTCCTCTCCACCACTAACACCACCTCATGCCCTTCCTTCCTTACTCTCCACCACTAACACCACCTCATCCCCTTCCTTCCTTACTCTCCACCGCTAACACCACCTCATGCCCTTCCTTCCTCTCCACCACTAACACCACCTCATGCCCTTCCTTCCTTACTCTCCACCGCTAACACCACCTCATGCCCTTCCTTCCTCTCCATCACTAACACCACCTCATGCCCTTCCTTCCTCTCCACCACTAACACCACCTCATGCCCTTCCTTCCTTACTCTCCACC
>NW_025933726.1:32543-48107 GCF_000764305.2 Hyalella azteca
AAACAGGTGTGTAATAAACTACAGGTATGTAATAAACAGGTGTGTAATAAACAACAGGTGTGTAATAAACAGGTGTGTAATAAACAACAGGTGTGTAATAAACAGGTGTGTAATAAACAACAGGTGTGTAATAAACAACAGGTATGTAATAAACAGGTGTGTAATAAACAACAGGTGTGTAATAAACAGGTGTGTAATAAACAACAGGTGTGTAATAAACTACAGGTATGTAATAAACAGGTGTGTAATAAACAACAGGTGTGTAATAAACAACAGGTACGTAATAAACAGGTGTGTAATAAACTACAGGTATGTAATAAACAGGTGTGTAATAAACCACAGGTGTGTAATAAACAACAGGTATGTGGGAAACAACAGGCATGTAATAAACAACAGGTATGTAATTAACAACAAGTATCCATTTATACACTCAAATGTATGAGACTTTGTCCAAATTTCAATGCAGTTTTTGCCATAGATCATCCGGCAATCTTGTGCTCGGAAAAAGAGCGTATTCGTGCTATCTACGGGAACTGTGTCACTATTTTGGACAGCATGACCTATTATTTTTCGCTTTGTTTTAGACAAGTGTTTCGCTACATCTGGTCTAAAAGAAATGCCTTCAACTGTTTCTTATATTTTCCTATGTCTACTATTCATGAAAACATGTAAATTTGAGTTCATAATAATATATTTTTTGCTATTTTTGCAAAACTTATATAAACTAGTTACACCGATTCCGGAATTTTTCATTTGTATGCACGTCTTTTTAAATATTGAAATGTTGATTGCATCAGTTAATACAACATTTTTATAGCATCTTTTCATACAACATGTTGCAAGCATTAGTTAGTATCATATGTTAACGAATTTCCGCTCAAGCGGCTTGGTGGAAAAAAAAAGAATTTATTAATTTCACATGAGCGGAAGAACGATATTTCACTGTGTTTTAAAGCTCCTTATTTCTATATATGTGTTATTAGGAAGCTAGAGTTTCTGATTATAAATCAATATATATAACATAGATCTGTATCGCTGCATGTATTTCGATGAAGTGACCTTTTACATATCTAAAATTTGCACAAATTCCGGTTAGCCTATGTTTTAACCTCTAAAGGTTTTGCTAAGCTTTCTTTCAACTGTCAACACATCTGCAATCGTCACGATTACAGTTAAAGGCACAAAATAATATTTTCTGTGTAGAAAGAAGTCATGACTTATAAAGGCTTCGAATATCTGTTATTGTCACAATTGCAGTTAAAGACATGAAGTAAAATTTTCTGTGTAGAAAAAGTCATGACTTATAAAGGCTTCTAATATCTAATATCGTCACAATTACAGTTAAAGATATGAAGTAAAATTTTCTGTGTAGATAAAGTCATGACTTATAAAGGCTTCGAATATCTGCTATCGTCACAATTACAGTTAAAGACATGAAGTAAAACGTTCTGTGTAGAAAAAATCATGACTTATAAAGGCTTCAAATATTTGCTATCGTCACAATTACAGTTGAAGACATGAAGTAAAACGTTCTGTGTAGAAAAAATCATGACTTATAAAGGCTTCAAATATTTGCTATCGTCACAATTTCAGTTAAAGACATGAAGTAAAATTTTCTGTGTAGAAAAAGTCATGACTTGTAAAGGCTTCAAATATCTGTTATCGTCAAAATTACAGTTAAAGACATGAAGTAAAATGTTCTGTGTAGAAAAAGTCATGACTTATAAAGGCTTCGAATATCTGCTATCGTCACAATTACACTTAAAGACATGAAGTAAAATGTTCTGTGTAGAAAAAGTCATGACTTATAAAGGCTTCAAATATCTGCTTTCGTCACAATTACAGTTAAAGACATGAAGTAAATGTTCTGTGTAGAAAAAAGTCATGACTTATAAAGGCCACGAATATCTGCTTGAACAGCGGAAAGAGACGCGATCTCATCGTCGGTCGCGAAATCGCCCACTGCTGGATTAATGACCGCGGCAGATTGCAGCTCTTGCAGCGGATTACAGTTCGAGTGACTTTAGCGAAGCATCGGCCGCAAAAACCCGGAGCAATGAAAGCCCGACGGATTGATGTGCTCGACGGTGCATTTGTAGACTAATGAACAGCCAGGGACCTTATCTGCCTAACGGCTGACGCTTGGGTCTGGAGCAAGCTAACTATTGAAGTCTTCAATGATTGTAGTGGATCTGGCGCAAGCTAATTATTGAAGTCTTCAATGCCCTAACAAAATTTAGAGTCGCCCCAGCTTCTGGTAATCCAAATCAGAAGCTGCCGCGTCTGTAAATTTTCACTGGATGATTGTATGCCACGCCGTATTCTTGAGTGAGAAGTCCTTTTGGAAGCCGTGAATGGCATAGAACCTTCATTACATGATCTAATTAGCCTTCTGAAAGATCCGATGAACGGCAATGCTTGGCTTCTGGTGTAATATGCGCCCTGATGTGAACGGCTGGGCTTTGAAATCATGTGTTAAACTGGTGAACTCATCCGCACATCTTGGTACAAATGAATTTTTTCTTTTTCAATTAAATAGATGTCGGTGCCTTTATTAAATAAATCTACTTTCAATACGGCTTAAATACTTACTAATTTAGAATTTTAGTGCATGATTAACTTAATTATTGTTCGGTCTTGCTTACCACCAAGATTACTCAATTACTAATGATATAATTGTCTTAAAGTCACTGTAGGGGAAGAATTGTCTGCATTTAAACATAGGGTCTCTGCTCGCGGGTCCGACGATACATGGATGGTATAAACAATTCAAGACATATTCCAGGCCAAAATAATATTTGCAGATTGTAGAAATATCCACCGTCGATAACGTCCACTTGAATTAATAAGACATTTATTACGAATAACAGAAGATATTCATTGATCAATTGCATGATAATAGAAGGAGGAGGTTGGCTCTCGACTAAGGTGCAGCTTCCTCCGAAAACAGTTCTGCATGTACACATTATTCTCTTCAGTCGCGTTTTAAGATGTATACTGCGATTAGAAAACTGGAACGTTGTTCGTTGGCCCGCTATATCTACTTAAGATTTTTTCACAAAATTCCCGAATTTTAATTTTTTACATTCATGATTTTAATTTTTTTGAACATGCGTCTTCACTTTTCTTTGTCATTCCATCGATTATAGTGTACTACTTCGTACATATTTTATCTCTTTGTTAAGAATATTACGGTTACCATCAGTCACAATATCCAATAATTTTGTTTGGACTTTCTTTGACTTATATTCACATTTGAGTGTGTAGCTTTTGCAGCCACATTTACGTCATATCAGCTCCACGCATCACAACTCTCACATATTAATTATAGCTTCTATATTTTCTCATCACACGTAATATGTTCTAACGTAATAATAATAATAATAACGTAATAATAATAATAACGTAATAATAATCATCACACGTAATAATAATCTCAGAGCGACCGATCTGTCCTGTGTATCATTGCAGAGTTATCATCTCGCCGCGATGCATTTATTTTCATAAGCGTATCATCTCTATGCTTTTGTTTATTTGGTATCTCGAGGTCCTTAAAACAAATCTTGTTCTTTTTACAAACTCTGAAGTTCTTATCACTGAAACCGGAATTTTTTCGGGCTGAGTGATAAGCATGATATGTCAACGCTAATTATTGGCTTTATCGTCCTTACTCTTTGTAATGTCCGGCCCTATTTGAATCTCTCGTCTAGATTCGGATATTCTTTTTTACTTTCATCGCAAATACTTGTAATGATTTATATTTATATACGCTGAAACACTCTAGACAAACTGGTTATTAGCAACTAAAATGATGGTCTTGAACTAGCTCTAACTAGCGTCTAAGAATAAGTACCTTATATAGATAAAAACTACTAAAAATAATAGAAGAAATGGTAAATATTGTTTGTATTCCACAAGAATCGGCGACAGGCCTATCCAGGCCTATTCTTTAATGCCGAAGATACTATACTACTATACTATACTACTAAATACTGCTGTCAACTACTTAGCACCAGTAAAAATAACAAGTGCTCTGGAAAGGCTAATCGTTTTTCATTATGTTTGTTGTTGTGTTTGTTTGTATGTTGGTTGTTTTGTTTGTTTGTATGTTTGTTGTTGTGTTTGTTTGTATGTTTGTTGTTTTGGTTGTTTGTATGTTGGCTAAAAGACACCAGCCAGCCAGCCAGGCTCGGACGCCAGTCGCTACAAGAATAAATTACCGTCGACATTACCTTAACTTGCTTCCTTTTGGCTTTGCAGTGCGTCACCCTTGCAAAAGTCCTTCTCGAGTCTGCAAAGAAAAGTTTCTACGTGAAGCTCTTGTTGTTCCAGTACGCCATATGAGAGCTGCTGAGAGCTCTCGTGTCGTCATGACAACATCACTCACAAAAGCCTCTAATAATCATAATAACAAACATGATATTAGTTTTGTTCATTATATAGCAGAAATATTATTACATTAATATTTGAAATATCAATGGCAACTCAATCTTATATTTCGTGAGAAACATGTTCTGGTGTGTTTGGTTTTAAATTAGTTTTTGATATGATTATTTCCCGCATACGAATAATTATTTTTAAAATCCCTTGAGAATTTTTCTACTTCACTCTTATCTGTAATTGAAGCTCGCTTTAATTACTCTTAAGAGTCTAAATCCATCATTATTTCCAACCCGGTTGTTTTAAATCATTGAGATGTAAGTAATGTGATCCGCACATCATTTGGGAAGCTACAAAAGTGCCCCAGGTTGTGAAGCATTGTGAAAGATTTTTATATTTAATTTCAGTATTCTATTCATAATATAATAAATCTATGAAAAAAATTGCCGTGAATTGAGTTCCGCAGTGCCTGTGGGTTCCCTTCTAAGCTAATCGAGTTTCTTAATTACTCACAGACTAAGCCAATAATGATCTATATGTATCACTTATTCAAGCTAATTATTATTTAAATATACCATCAACCAAACTACATTATAACTCTTTAACAAGCTTTGCATGAAATTTCCTCTACAAATTGACCCAATAACTAATTGTTATTGATTAGAATTGTAATTTGAACTAATTGTAATTTGATTAGATTTCCAACTTCGTATTGCATAAAATTCATCAGCCGTTTTCTAATTTAGTTTGCATAATATTACTTGTAAATTCAAAGTGCTTTTTATGTAAATCTCATAGTTAATGCGCTAGCTAGTGTTTTACATGTAAATGCTCGCCATTGACAATATAAATTTCAATGAATGCTTGTGCAGATCGTTTAACTCGTCAAAACAAGAGCGCACGCTGGTGATCACTTGTGATCTATGTGATACAAGTCTTTGATTATGTTCTCAAATTTGCATGCCTCTTTTTTATTCCTTGAATGTGTAATTACACTTGCAATTTTTTATGCTTTGTTGATATATATTCATAGAAAAATACACGCAAAAGAGTTGATCCGACCGATACTTCGTTAAATATTTCTAATTAACTCATTAAGACTTGTCGATTGTTGAACTTATTGAGGGAACTTACGTGCAATACTCTGTTCCTAGAGATTAAAGTTTTTCTGTAAAAAACATATACAATGAACGCGATGTTCTTTTTATTTCGAGATTAAAACAAGGCAATGCTACTCTCGTCGTAATGAGAAATTTCATCGTAGCATAATATACTAGATGACATTTCATTTCTGTACCCGCATCAAGGCTTGAAAGTTTACCTAGATTTGCATATTTTATCATGCTGAAGTAATTTTCCACAGTGGATGACCGTAGGCTATAAATTCATCAAATCATCGTATATCGGACTGTGGAAAGAAAATGAATTGTATCCTAATGTAAAAACACAATTCTTTTCCACGCGGCAACGACGATCTGTTAGCTACATTACAGCACAGTTTTCTCATCATAAAAACTGGAGTGCGTGAGATGAACTCGTTGGTTTTTGATTGAAGAACAGCACATCAAATGAAAAACAAACATACAACCTGATGGAGCGATGGACTGCCCAGAGATTCCCTTGTTTCATCATCAAAGAGCGACGCTTGTGCGTCTTTGTGCGACTGCCTGCACTACCAACATAAATTGCACTGCACAAGCCTTTGAACTGCAGCTGGTCGTTTGTTGCTCTTCGTCTACTCACAATTCGCATTTCTGTTTTCCAATGATGTATTGCTTCTTAAAAATCGTTTTCTGTTTTCCTTCGTTGATTGGACTTCCATTTATAACATTGCTTACGTACGTTGCCTTGATATTTAAAAGCTTTTACCCTGCCAAGTCTAGCTCTGTGTAATGTCTAAATGCAATTGTTATTTATTTCCTTTGTTATCCTTTGTCTAATTGAACCTCAGTTCATCCTCTGCTGACCTATTTGCTTTACTGAGTAATGTCGCTAATATATTCTGACTGTATTTATTTTCCTTTTGTTTCCTATTTACTCTGATCAATCGGTGATCTCGGTGCTTCTTTTTCCATACTGGAATACAAGGACGTCTTTCTGCATCGATGATGGAGGGTTAATCAGAATTTTGATGCTTCGAAAAAAACGTAAATTTGGTCTAAAAAAACGTACATTTCCATATTGGTTGTCCGTTTGCACCGATGCTAAAGAGATCAGTATTTTGATGCATTGCAAAATCGTAAATTTGGTCTAAAAAAACGTAAATTTCCATATTGGTCGTCCGTTTGCACCGATGCTAAAGAGATACAGAACTTTTTGATGCAGCAAAAAACGCAAATCTGTCTTCTCTATTTGAATTGAACGTTACTCTTTATTCGTGTGTGCACAGCGTCTGACTTTACATCGGCCGGCCTCGCTGGGCTCCTCTTAATTGGTGAATGAAATCCTGCAACGTGTCCTGCACTCTCGAAAATCCTTGAGGATCAGCAAAGCGTGAGGACCCTTCAATTATTCCGTCGTGTGTAGGTAGACATGCAGGCAAAAACGTTTACTCGAATATTTAAATCGTGTGTAGGTAGACAGTCAACAAAATTTACTCGACTATTTAAATGCATTGGCTGTCGTTTTCAGTCTGGTGGGACAGTCAAAAACGTTTACTCGATTATATAAATGCAAAAATATTGAAATATGGAAAAAATTCAGTCTGGTAGCTAGTTTTATGAATCGTTACATCGCACGAATAGTAAATATCAATTTAAATGTAGGTGTAGGATTCTTGGAATATGTCGGTTGCAAAGTAACTATTAATTAAATGCGACGCGCGTGTAATGTAGTCTACGGCAGTTATTTGGTATAGTGTTCAATCTTAAATATTATGTCATATCTCTGTAATTTTAATCTAACGTTGCTCTTTAATCCTATATATTCGTCTTATGATCTTCACATGTTAAATGAGTGCTAAGCACGTCAAAGCTATAGTCCAGGCGTAACTCATAATCCAACTTTCTATATAATCATGTGTTCTCTATTCGTACTTGATAAACCGACTCAACGCCATGATTCGATCGACATCACTAACTTAGTTCCATTCGTCAATGCCTGCAATCTCCTCATTTTTTGGCGGCCGAAGCAAATATGCACAAAAGTTTTGCTTCCTCTCTTCTTTCGATACGAGAACTTGTGAAAGACAGCAATATTTCCTTTAGAGTAGCGACCCTTCCTCGACAGACAGAAGCATGGATGCCATTTCCGTGAGATGAAAGCCCACATCGAGGCATACTTCCTGGAGTTCCAGCCTCCAGGAATCTTCGATCCCCACGGTTACTAGAGCGCGATCCCCACGGTTACTAGAGCGCGACCCCCACGGTTACTAGAGCGCGATCCCCACGGTTACTAGAGCGCGACCGCCGCGGTTACTAAAGCGTGACCGTCGCGAATAAAAAATCGCGACCGCGGCGGTTACTAAAGCGCCAATGTTGTCTGTGGAGAAGGCGGCGAAAGCGCGACCATAACGCCGTTGCCAGGGGCAGGTTGTTGGCTTGGAGTGAGCCTATGCCTCTCATGTGGCCCAGCACCGCGGAGTTTGCTTAACATCTATTTGCTTTGGCAGAGTCCCTCGTCTGGTGCTGTCCCTGTTTACAGTTACTGGTGCTGCTCATGATTTTATTGCATGCGCCCGTTGTTGCTTTTTACCGACCTGTGGCCGATAAAATGTTTCATAAAATCATGGGAAACGGTGATTTGTCAAATTGCTGGACCTGGATTGTTCTATGTATTATTGTTCATTTTGTACATATACACTAGATGTGCTCCTCAGGAAACGATATTTGTCATTGCAACTTCGATTGTCTAAATCATAAAACAGTGATTTCATCACTCGCTCCCACTTCACACACAACCATACTTTGTAAGTTTGAGTAAAGTTTCCGAATTATTGGCGTGTCGTCTGCAAACCTTGTATTAAGTCAGAAGTTATTTTGAGTTTAGACTCGTAACACAAATAAAAATATATAAATATCATTCAGTTTAAAATATATTATGGTAGGATCATAACAACACAGTACATATCATCCCACACCATACACAGTCGATGCTGCTGTACGGCACCTCATGTCGCTGATGCCGAGCGCTCTAGTGCTAAGAGCGGAGGCTTAGTGTATACCAGGGGTGAAGTTACCGCGTGTGTAGGGGGCGGCGGCTGAAAGGGTGACAATGATAGTGAAGCAAGATTTAGATGCTGCCGCTGGTAGAGAACAGCCCTTTAAAGCTGCCTATATTGCATAGCAAAGACTTACGGTGTTCGTGGGGTGACTTTAAATCAGGGATGTTTGCTTTGTAGCTTGTCTGAGGATAAACCAGAGCTCTCTCTGTCTTGAATTGAGGAAGTTACTATCAAGAGTTGCGTATGATTTTAATTGTGTGATAATGACAGCCTATGAATGAGCTGCCTTTAATGTATGGCAATATTAGGATGATGTCGGGAAACGCTAGAGCAGCGTTTGATTTGTCATCAGATGGATTTATATAATGTATAAGAAATAAATGTAAGCATAATTTTTCAGTCTTTTTATTATGCTTCATCATTTGTTTAGGTGTTGAATCAGCATATTACTGTGGGTTTCATAGAAGCTTTCATGTGTTCAATGGAACTTGGTAGTGGAAAAATATTTTACTTTGGCAATCAATGCTGGCACTTTAGAAGTGTCACTGATTATGCAAATCTTGTCATACAGCAAATGTTACGAGTCTATTGAGAATCACAGATAAGGTTGTCATTGTAACTTGTATGAACTTGGGATATCCTGTTGTATGTATATTTTAATCGTCGCTGAAACTGATGTTTTGACTTCCTTGTGATTTCCGGTTGCTGTTCTGATTAGTTCATTGATTTCACTCCGTTCGATACGGTACAATATTTACTCCTTGGACGGAATGCTTGGTCAGCTGAGCGTTCTTTCTACTTCTAAAATTGAATGATTTCCTTAATATTCAAGAAAATTTTATTATTGTGAGATGATCAGACGCCTATTTATTCCTCGATGATTATTGATGGCGTCAAGTGATATTCATACCAGATTTTTAATTGATTCATAATTGTCAATAATCGGTTGATTTTAAACGACACTTTCCAGTCAGGTTTTGTCTAGTAATAATATTTTAGACACGTGATAAATTTTACGTAAAATCCATAGTACATATGGACATCATAAATATTTCAAAATTAAGTTGTAATAAAAAATCTCTCGAATTATGAATTATGTTATCCATAGGCCAGCACTCGAAACAAATTTCATATTGAGCCTCAAACTCAGACAAGCCTGCTTGTTTTGCGCTGCTGTGGATGTTCTGGGGCTGAGAGATCGAAGTGGTCCTTGCAACCTTAAGTGCTTGCGTCGCATCAGTGCTCACTTGTCCTTGGGCCTATACTTTCAAAAAAAGTTGAGAGATCGTAAGTTCATCAGCCAATCATTGACGGCCTTCCAAGCAAAATCCACTAATCACAGACAAGAAAATAGAGCGTAAGTACTTACGTTCACTTAGCGAGTTTTGAAAGTATGGCCCCTGATTGCTAGGAATATACACGAGTCTTATTACTGTAATTGGTTGTTATATGATAATTTCCATGTTTTGTACGTTATGAATAAAGTTCCCCGAATTATTGGCGTGTCGTATGCAAACCTCATTTTAATTTAGAAGGTAGTTGAGCTGAGTCTCGTAACACAAATAAAAATAGTTAAATATTATTCAGTTTGAAACATATTGTGGTAAGATCGGTTGGGGGTCAAAAGGATTTTGCATCTTTCTTTGTTGAGTATCGTCGTAGTAAGATTCAATAATTTTATTTTTTCGACTCAATGATTTCGACTTAAATCATTTTACTTGTCTTGACGCCCACTCGATTCCACGATTCCTTCTCACTCATCGTTTTTTATCTGTTGCGCATGCAGTTGGTTGTTACTTATAGGTTCTATACCTACGAATATTGTTGCCGTAGCAAGCCGTGTCTTTAAGTAAAATATTTTCTATCGTAAACTACTCAACAACTCGTAAATTTTTTCCCAAGTCTTCACAATTATTCCCGCAGCTAGGCTAGCAAACCGTATGTTTCGTCGCACTCTCGCCGCTGCATCCGAGTATCCCAACGACAACGGAGGATTTTAATGTTTTCGGGCGTGCATTTTGCACCTCGCGCACTCCCCTGTTTTTAAGACGGCATCTCCACCACTCTTCGGACGCAGCACACCGACTATAACGCCACCAAAAACGCTCCCTCGAGACATGCTGAAAACATACGCCCCAAAAAGCACCTCAAAATGCACCATTGTTGCTGATCCTCTTAGGGAATAAGAAACGCTTGCGTGCATGCGACCAACTTCGGATTTGCAAATTCTCTTGCAAGGAACAACCGGGATCGCAGGACTCTGGTCTAAGACCACCGCACCCGTCCTCTTTAACGCCTTTTCTTTATTGCGGGACATTTTGCCATTCAAGAACTGCTTGGATTCTTACCTCTACTCTTGTGATGAGAAACGCACCTCTGTTTGATTTTGCCTGAGGTTCCCTGTTCGTTGTTTCTCTTATCAATATTGCTTATGGCCGTTAGTGGTGCCAAGCTAAATCTCCATACGAGGCCGTGGCTCCAGGTCGCATTTACTTGCATTATTCAAATGGACTGAGCGCTGCTACTCTATATTGAACCTCAGTCGTCACCGGCACGCACTACACATGCTTGACATGAACTTTATTGTTATAACGTCGCATTGTCAGATTTCTTCAATTGTTGTCACCGTTAGTATGATTTTTAATGGTGATTTTTTTTAATGGTGATTTTGTTGCGAACAAATAATAATTTGTATTTGTAATTATGTCCAATAATTTATATTTTTAATTATGTCGCGATTCAAGGTTGTTTGCAAGAAATTTGTAATATTAATTTGCTTGTTCATAAGATTTTATCAACAATTAAATTAAATTAATTGAATCGAGTAATAATGATAAATTTCTATGTCCAATTTTGTGCTGCCCCTATCATTTTACATTATTTTTGAATGAAAAGTCATTCATGTATTGAGGCTGCAAAAACGACTATTGAAAGTGTGATACGCCCTACTATTCAGATTTTAACAACTCACACTTTTTTTTCGTTTAAAATTCTTATAACTTTAATTTTAATATAATTTATTCTGCCTTTTCAACCCGCAAACTAACACCTTCTATATACTCGAAATTTTTCTTAATTTCAACTTTTGAAAAAAGTGAATTTGACCAAATTCATTTGCACGTTTTTTATTATTATAACGTGCTCTGTTTCCTCCTTTTTTCGATAAATACAATACATGATCGCATTATTATTATTATTATTATCATTATTATTATTATTATTATTACTATTATTATTATTACTAGTAATTTATTTTTCTACTATATACATAAATTAAAATAATTCGATATTTCTCCGGCAGGCGACATGACGGGCAGACACTCGTACTACACCATCTACGAGGGACACGAGATAATGTTTCATGTGTCCACGATCTGTCTCTTATACACATCTAGATGTGTATAAGAGACAGGCCCTCGCCCGGCTTCAGGAAGAGATCAGCCCCCTCGNGTAAACAACAGGTATGTCATAAACAACAGGTATGTCATAAATAACAGGTATGTAGTAAACAACAGGTATGTAGTAAACAACAGGTATGTCATAAACAACAGGTATGTCATAAATAACAGGTATGTAGTAAACAACAGGTGTGTAGTAAACAACAGGTATGTGATAAACAACAGGTATTTATTTATACCCACTCAAATATGTGAGACTTTGTCCCAATGTCGATGCAGTTTTTGCCCTGGATCATCCTGACGATGTTGAGCTCGGAAAAAGAGCGTATTGGGGCTATCTGCGGGAACAGTATCACTATTTTGGACAGTATGACCTATTATTTTTCGCTTTATTTTAAAACAGTACGTGTTTCGCTTCATCTGGTCTAGAAGAAATGTCTCTAACTGTTTATTATATTTTCCTGTTTCTGTTATTCATGAATACATATAAATTGGAGTTCTTAGTAATAATCTTCTTGCTATTTTTTTTAAACTCGTATAAATTAGTTACATCAATCCCAGAATTTATCATTTGTATTCACGTCATTTGTAGTATTGAAGAAATAGACACTTTAGGAGTTTACTTAGTATATTTAAAATCATTTTAATCCATGGTATCACGAAATTATGAAATCACGATCATGTTATCATGAAAACTTTTCAAGATGCCATGGATGCAACCATACTTAGTTCTTTGCGTATTTTTGATAAACGGCTTTCGCGATTGCTCTGTCGCAGAGAATACTAACTCTAATGATGTTTATAATTATGGTTTTAGCTCCATTCAAGCTTCTTTTGTTTTGCCTCTTGAATCGAACAGAGGTTAGCCGTAAGAAAACATGCTGTTTTATGCATCTGTTAGTGCAATATGTTTCATGCATCTGTTAATGCAAGATGTTGCTTTCATTTGTTATTTATTACACCATGTTTTCTGCATCTGTTCGTACAACATGTAGCAAGCATCGGTTAGTACCTTATGTTAATGAATTTCCGCTCAAGCTGCTTGGTAGAAAAAAAATATTTCACAATTTCACATCAGCGGAAAAACGATATTTCACTATGTTTTGAAGCTCCTTCGTTCTACATATGTGTTATTAGGAAGCTAGAGTTTCTGATTATACATCAATATATATTTAACATATCTGTATCGCTGTATTTCGATGCCCTGACCTTTCAGACAGCTAATATTTGCACAAGTTTCAGTTGGAATTTTGTTAAATCTCTGAGGGTTTTGTTATGCTTTCATTCAACGCTCGACACATCTGCGATCGCCACAATTTCAGTTAAAGACATGAAGTAAAATGTTCTGTGTAGAAAAAGTCATGACTTATAAAGGCCACGAATATCTGCTATCGTCACAATTACAGTTTAAGACATGAAGTAAAATTTTCTGTGTAGAAAAAGGCATGACTTATAAAGGCTTCGAATATCTGTTATCGTCACAATTACAGTTAAAGACATGAAGTAAAATGTTCTGTGTAGAAAAAATTAGGACTAATAAAGGCTTCAAATATCTGTTATCGTCAATATTACAGTTAAAGACATGAAGTAAATGTTCTGTGTAGAAAAGTCATGACTTATAAAGGCCACGAATATCTGCTATCGTCAAAATTACAGTTAAAGACATGAAGTAAAACGTTCTGTATAGAAAAAATTCATGACTTGTAAAGCTTCGAATGTACCCACGAAGAAAAAGTCATGACTTATAAATGCCACGAATATCTGCTTGAACAGCGGAAAGAGACGCGATCTCATCGTCGGTCGCGAAATCGCCCACTGCTGGATTAATGACCGCGGCAGATTGCATCTCTCCACCACTAACACCACCTCATGCCCTTCCTTCCTTACTCTCCACCACTAACACCACCTCATCCCCTTCCTTCCTTCCTCTCCACCGCTAACACCACCTCATGCCTTTCCTTCCTTCTTCTCCACCACTAACACCACCTCATGCTCTTCCTTCCTCTCCACCACCAACACCACCACCATTACTATACCTCTCCATCTCCTTTCTCCTCCCTCTCCACCACCACAACTCTCCTCATCCCACCCTCCCTCACACCACCACCACACCAGCGACATCACCACCATCTATCGGCACACTCAGCTCATTGTTCGATGAGGCGCGTAATGATGGCGTGCATTAGTGATGCCGGCGCTAGGCGAGCAACACTAGGAACGCCTCTCAAAAATAGACATGCAATTCACGTGCCTCTTTCCCGGCCTGGGCGCCTGAGATGTCTGGCTATTCGCCCAGCCATTAGCGCTATGTCTGTTTCTCTAGTATGTCTCATACAGGATTCCTACATTTTTGTGTTTGTTTGTGTTAGGATTAGGATTGTGTATTCCTATATTGTGTTTGTGCGTTTATGCTGTTTTATATTTTCTGTTTGTTCGATATAAGTGTGCTCTCTGTTTTAGTTCGTCTTCATTCGGTGCGAACATTTGTTCGTTTTTTTTCTCACTTCTGATGAATATCTGAGCTTTTGAATGCCGGCTTATGCTCTCGGGTTGACTATGGTGAAAAGTGAGTTTTACCCAATTAGGGCCTTAAAATTTGGTTCAGTTATAATGGATTCATCACCTCCTCTTTCTTCTTTATATTTCTACATTTAGTTTCTTCTTGTCAGATTTCCTGCAAATCTGCTTGGTTTTCGTACTTCCTGGATCGAAGAATTTAAACGGGATTTCTGTTTTTTAACTAAAGTTAAGGTTTAGACTAAATTGACTTCATTTATGGATTCCTCCATATTATGATAAATACCTTGATGAAACTTATATAGGCTGGCATCAATAGCTGTATTTATGTTCGTCATTTGATTTTACGAAATACACTGTTGAATAAATGGAAAAGCTGTTATAATTAAAATGACTACGCATGAAACAAAGTATTGGCACTCGATTTCAAGGATCTCATCACTGTGTAAATAACCCATCATAATTTTGATGTGTGAATTCTACTCTAAAAACCGCAACTGGGCTAAATACGTTCAATTTGACTTTGACAAGTAACTCGATTTATATATGAAAATAATCAGGAGCCACCACTTGCAGATTTCCGTCAACAGATCACGACTTGAGATTATTTTTAACATGACCCAACTCACACAATTAATTTTCAGTAGTGGTCACCTCTGTACAGATGAAAACTTGATGGATTGAAAACCTTTTGTGTGACGATTGCCAAACAAGTAACAATGCCCCATTAGCCGCTGGTCCGCCACTCGACGACAAGACGGCTATCAATAGATATTCCTTAAATCGATTAAAATGTAACAAATAAAGCGACATTAATCATTATTTTCTCAAAAGCTGCCCAAATGTAGTATAACTGTAAATTTTTCTTCTTCGACGATGAAATATAATATACGATTTCGATCACTTAACGTTCTATTGATGATCGCATCACCATTTACTCTGTTTTCCTTGAAATATTCATGAAATATTCTCTACTTTCTGATTTCCAAAGATGATCATATTCTGATTTGACTTTCAAGAGAGGTGACCCATTTTATTTATGCTGCAATCAGCACCGACGCGGTTACAAACTCAAGCGGTAATGTTGTCTAATGAGCGGATGACGAA
>NW_025933727.1:0-636 GCF_000764305.2 Hyalella azteca
TTTTGAGCAATATCTTGATTTAAAGCGATCTCGCTCCGCTAATCGAACTTATTACTTGTTCATCATTCGTATGAAATATTTCCGAATATGATGAGACAAAATGTATGTTTTAAGTAGTCTCGCCCCGCAGCTCCGATGCCATCTAAGTACCGAAACGATAAAAAGATGGTCTACAAACCCAAGGGCGTGGCCGCTCGCAACGCAGGCATGCGGTGGATCAAAGACAACAACAAGACTGGTGTCTTCTACTTCATGGATGACGACAACTCCTACGACTTACGACTTTTCCGTGAGGTAAAGTTAGTGGACTTACGACGCTACGATGAGGTAAACTTCGTTGACTAACGACTCATAGGCAAGGTAAAGTTCGTTGACGTTCAACTCTTAGGTAAGGTAAAGTTCGTTGACTTACGACGCTACGATGAGGTAAAGTTCGTTGACGTACAACTCTTAGGTGAGGTAAAGTTCGTTGACTTACGACTTTTAATGAGGTAAAGTTCGTTGACGTGAGGTAAAGTTCGTTGACGTGAGGTAAAGTTCGTTGGGTGGATAGCTAGAGGTCAGCATAGCCCAAGTCCACAGTGCGATTCATATACCTTCCCGAGCGTAACGCAGCCGGGCATCTTCACGGCTTTT
>NW_025933728.1:0-627 GCF_000764305.2 Hyalella azteca
AGGTTCCAAAATGAATAAGGAAAATTTACCTTTTAGTCAAGGTTAGCCAGCCAAAGCACAACCAAAGAATTTTTCCGAGCGAAGTTATTAGTTAGATTTCAAAAACTGAATTGTTGAATTAATCCGTGAACAGGTCCTTTAACTAATTAAATTTAATTAATCAAAAATGAAACTAAGAACGAACGTTCAAAACCCATTTGTGATACAGTTTTAAATGCTTGATATTAAAGTATTTGCTATATCTTTACATAGATTTTCAAGTGAGATTCAGTATATAGCATTGTCACACTTTGCGTGAGAAACGTTCGTTACCTTAACACAAAATCACCGCAGAAAAAACGTTCCTCAAATACATATAATTACTGCAGAACAAAGCGTTTCGTTAACACAAATTAGCTGTGGAACAAAAATTTCCATTAACACATAATTACTGATTAGAAAAACGTTCCGTTAACACATAATTTCTGAGGCGGAAAACGCACTTTAACACAAAATTCTTGCAAAAGAAAAATGTTCCACAAGCGCACTATTGGTGCGGAGAAAAACCTTCTTCGAGGACGAAATTACTGCAGACAAATCGTATTATAAGAAACATTTTCCTCTCCACACAAAATTACGAATTTATTT
>NW_025933729.1:0-416 GCF_000764305.2 Hyalella azteca
GAAATTTTGTCGCGTGGAGAAGTTGCAGCGCAGTTTTTTTAGCTTATAGCCGTGGCCCCTGGTGTTGGTTCTTGCTTCAAATTCTAGTAATCCTTTTGGGACCTTGTATAGACCATGAGTATACTTGTATACTTCAATGAGGTCCCCACGTCCCCAACAATAAGTGCTGAATGAAATTGATCAGTTGGCATCAACTGCCTGGTGGTAAATAATTACTTCAAAGTATGAGTCACTTCATGACTACACAATCTCAAGAGTAAAATATGACTACCCGTTAGCTTCTATCACTAAGACAAACATAAGAAAGTAAAAATGCGAAATGGAGTCTCCGTTAAACCGTGGTCGAGAGCGGACGCTCGTGCTCGTGGTCCCAAATTTCTAAATTTTTAACTTTTTACTGTGCCGTTTTCGGAACT
>NW_025933730.1:0-14936 GCF_000764305.2 Hyalella azteca
GCAAGTGTAACAACTTGGACTTAACGCTTGATAACTTGAATCTCTTTTCGAGTCTCGTCAATGGATACGTTTTTTGGCTGAAAGTTGGTTTCTTTGACCACGAGGCTGTTGCTCTTCGGTACTACAGATTGGCTGAAAGTTGGTTTCTTTGACCACGAGGCTGTTGCTCTTCGACTATGATGCAGCTTCAGCATTGTCCTGAGTTGGCTTGGAATGTTCACTTTCTTTTTCAAGTCAGGAGACAGAAACGTTTCTTGGCTTTGGATCCATTTCTTTTAATTACTGGGTAAGACTGATTTATGAACTACTGTCTCGAAAACTTCGCTGGGGCTGATCGCCGGAGACGTCAATTCCCGTCTTAGTATGGTCAGGAATTTGGTGTCCGGGCTTCGAAACGGCAGAACCTGTAGTCGCTTGAGAGGACCGTGAGCTGTGGTCGGACGTCAATGTCGAGGGTGATTGGTTCTCCTGAACGACCGATCTCGCGTTTCTCCTGAACGACCGATCGGTAGGTTTTTGCGTTTGCGACGGGAGTTATTTTTTCATGGCTTTTCTAAGTTTCTTCCTGTCGGACATCTTGGATTAATATAACTTATTTTAGTGCTCCATCATCACGTCAATCATTCCTTAAGCCAGCTTTTCTTTTATTTCACTGTCAACAAGAAGTGCTCTCCTGTGCATCCTGCATACATTGCTGCTTCTGGGTGTACATGTACATATAATTTATGCAGAGAGTGAGGAGTTTCTAAACTCTTTAATAAAATATCCGGAGAAATAAATTATAAATTTTTCAAAATTCATGAGAGAAATAGCCAGAGTGTCCGCCGTGAGTGAGCAACGGAGCGTGCCTTCCTCTAACAGTCACTCATGGTCAACGCATTTTTCCACTTATAAACTACAAATTTAGATGAAAATTTGCAAGTATCAAGAATTAGCAAGAAGTAATCAAGATTTCAAACTTCCTTCACAAACATGGTAGACGATAGGTGGCCGTCCAAAAATTCTCGCCCATAATACGGCCATGATTTCGAGCCTAGTTCACCAGGCTCGAAGCAGTGCCTGGCTTGCGTGGAACATAGATGACACTATTGATTATTGTTGGGAATTTATCAATAAATAGGCTTTCAGCGACGCCAGACATATGACCAATGATCGCAAATAAAGGATAAATCAAATGATAATTGAAGAACCATAATAAAAAATGAATGATAAATACAAGAAAACAAATCATAAAACTATAAACCATGTATGTTGCTAGCCCTTGCCTGTTAATTCGCAATCATGTCCTATAGGTTCTGAGCACCGCTGAAAAAGCATGAAGAAATACACATTAAGGACTTGAATTAACGTAACACTAACGAATGAATATAACACACATAAATAATTAAGTTTTTTTTAATTTATAACACATAAAGTTAATTTATAACACACATAAATAAATTAAGTTTTAACTGTTTCAGCACAAGAAATTCGAGACGGCTTGGACTCGTGGCCGGACTCGCAGCCGGTTTCACGGCCAATCTCTAAATTCAGTGACCAAGGAATATCTCTCAAACTAACGAACGCATCACTGCTCTTATGTGACTAATATTTCTATTACGCGCTTCAATTTATATACACTTCACCTGCAGCCACGTACTCGTGCCACGCAATCCACTTCACCTGCAGCCACGTACTCGTGCCACGCAATCCACTTCACCTGCAGCCACGTACTCGTGCCACGCAATCCACTTCACCTGCAGCCACGTACTCGTGCCACGCAATCCACTTCACCTGCAGCCACGTACTCGTGCCACGCAATCCACTTCACCTGCNTGGGAGCTCAGCGGCGGATGCGCAAATTTATTTTAGTATCGCGGATCCACTGTGTATATGACGCTTGAATTTAGTCGTGCTGCAAATATTCAGAAATAATAATATGGTTTAATATTACACGTCGCACTATTAACAGCGGTGTTTGTTAGATTTCACTAACGCTACGACCGTTATTGTTTGTATTGTTGAAAAAATTGTATTGTACTACAATATTGTTCAAAATTTTATTGTACTCACCCGAACGTTGAAAATTGTATTGTATTCACCTGAACGTTAAAAATTGTATTGTATTCACCCCAACGTTGAAAATTGTAATGTATTCCCCTGAACGTTGAAAACTGTAATGTATTCACCCGAACGTTGAAAATTGTAATGTATTCACCCGAACGTTGAAAATTTTATTGTATTCACCCGAACGTTGAAAATTGTATTGTATTCACCCGAACGTTGAAAATTGTATTGTATTCACCCGAACGTTGAAAATTGTATTGTATTCAGCCGAACGTTGAAAATTGTATTGTATTCACCCGAAATTCGTTTATTGTATTTTCCCGAAAGTGGTGTCGATAGTTTTGAATAAGATATTTAATTGCATATGTTCAGGTTTTGCTAGAATTGTCTGTTCAATTCAATACATTTGTGAACACATAGTCTTTCCTAGTGCGTGGGACCAGTTCATTTTCAGTTTTTCATCAGTCAACATTTACATTCTGCATCACTAATCTATGCAGGTTTTAATCAGTCAATGTGTACAGTTTTATCCAGTCCACATTTACACTCTGCACCAGTCCGCATATTCAGTTTTTCATCAGTCACAGTTTACATTATTCACCAGTCCACATTTATACTCTACACCAGTCCATTAATTAAGTTTTTCATCAGTCGACTCTTGCAGTTTTTCCAGTCCTCATTTACATTCTGCATCAATAGTGCAGGTAAATGTTATTATACTTCGATCATTTCATCTTTTTACGTAGAAAATACAACTTGCTGATTTTATTCTTGTTCGATAAAACAAAATAGAATTTGAATTTGGTGCACCACAGCAGCAATGAGACTACACAAGTGGCTCGCTTGAAGTTTCCTTGTGTCTATGTATTTGGTGGACCTCATATTTGAATAGATCGATATCTGATTGCGGTATATCAGCATGGTTATATTTCGACTTATATTTCGTGTAACGACATGATAGCTATAACGGTGCATCAACATGGTCATATTTCGACTCGTATAACTACGTTATAGCTACAACGGTTCTTCAACATGGTCATATTTTGACTCATATAATCATGTTATAGCTATAACGGCTTTAACTGGAATATTTTTTACTGTCGTGACCTAAAATATCAGGCATAATGTTGAAATTAAGCGAGTGATGCTATGCGAGAAAGCTTTGTAAATAAGAATTTTGCGGATTAAAATAATTTTGTAACAATGATAGTTGCTAATCACGATTTCATCACGATGTTATTGAAGAATAATGACCTAACAAGTGAATGGTAGAGTTGAGTCTGCCATTGTGGATGATTGATCAAGAGAGCGTCTTGAATTATTGGAGTCTGCCGCTACAAAAATATTCAGCGATATTCAGCCGCTACAAAATATTCAGCCGCTACAAAAATATTCAGCGATAATAAGAAAGTTACTCATTTGGTTACGAATTTATTTGTAATTATTTGCAATTAATTTATTATCAACATCATTAATTTCAAACCGAGTGCATTAGTTCAGTAGAATCTTAAGTAATTTTAACGTGAAAAATCTTGCCGTGGTATTGCACTGGCAGCCTCAGCTCCCTCAGCCACAAAATTTCGTGGTTGTCAACATTTTTCAGGCGTCGTCAGAAATATTTCAACAATCAGAAGGATATTAAAATAAAAATGGTCTACATAAACTTATGAAATAAAAAGTTAGAGTGAAAAATTAGTAAATAGAATAAATATTTGTACTATAAATAAATTGAATAAGACATTGAAAAGATGAAAGCTGAATATGGTACTTGGTTCTTATATAATCAAATTGGTTAGCTGAATTTTTTCATATTTAAGAACATGATCTTAGGCATGAGAGCTTCACTGATGCCTGCTGTGTATGAGGTTGATGAAAGATACGCATATAATGACGAGTGTACGATTGCGGTGAGTATGAATATTATAAATAATTAAATGAGCTTCAGTGTACGACACATAGACATATATCCACTTCTGAATAACCATGAAGAAATTTCATGCGCTAGATGTGAACAATTGGCCCGAACGTTCATAGCATGTAAGCTAAAATTCTTTTTTGATTACATATTAGAACAATGATTTTCTTGAGTTCATATTCTATTGATTTTAATTTAATTATCGTTCATATAATTGTATGAAAATTGGGTTTCTCGTTTATAATGAGTAATCGAACGGCTAGTGCGCAGCCATTCACACGTGTCACTTTCCCGTGCCACGTACACCCACACCCTACGTCATATTATACGTGGCGGCACACAGTTCACTTCACCTGTGCACCCAACTGCTCCCTTCATATCACACGTGGCAGAAAATTGCTCTTGCCGGCGGTGGACGTTCCATCGCCGCAGTCTGCTGGTGGGCCAATTCGTGGTGGCACATGTGCGGTAGCTTGCTCTGGGCCGGGGCCCAACGCAGTTCAGTGGTGCTGGGAACTGAGTGGTCAGGTTCCTGAAATTATTTCTAAAACTATGTTTTGTTTGGCGAACAAAAATGATGCGTACCTGAATGCATTCCCAATTAGTGCGTTTTTAATTTGTCTTATGAAAGTTTATGCTGATGGTAATGATGAAGATGATAATTATTGGTGGTGATTCTCACGAGACTCAGGTGACGGGTGGTGATTTTAGTATCTGTGATCATGTTCATCGTTTATCTTCATACTGAGCATTGCTCTGTTCGTAAGCCTCGTTAATCGTCATGGTAACTGCTCATTGATTTATTATGGAAACTGAGGCGCAGATGTTGAAGTTGGTGAATATGTGTAAAGAATATATCGGAACTTTTGCATAGCTTGTAATATTTCGCGAATGTGTATGGTGTTTATTCATGAGCTGGGGGACAAATTTTTGGTCGCTTACTGATGGAGGACTGTGTTTATATTGGCATGTGGCATTGTACTTGTAACATTTGTGAGGGTGCAAAGTGTGTATCTATGAAGAAGCGTTATTTTTTTACTGTATTTTATGACTTTTTAAGATATAAATAAATTTGACTTGGTTTGCAGAGGTTTTGGTTGGCTTCGTGATAGATGACGATTCTACAAAGGCCAGGAACATAGGATGCCTTTGATGCTGAGCACGAGAATGCATAGCCTGTATAAAAAGCTTAAGCAGCCTTCCCAAGATCTTCCTTGCGCATCGGTGACTGTGAGTGATGAGTTTCTACTGGTGTCAGTAGCAACCTTGTAACTTCTACTGAGCACAACGTGTTCTACTAAGCACAACGTGTCTTTCAGTAGATTCCTTTTGCTTATCCGTGAGTGATGCACACAATTAACAATATTGGGATTTTCTCTGTGTTGCCTGACATAACGTTCATGCCGAGGCCGATTTCTAACGACCTGCAAACCTGTTTCTATTTGCCACTTGCCTGGAACGTTTTTTTTTTCAAGGCGGAACGCTTTTTTTAAGTGAACCTCTAATCTTAGATTTCCACTCTGATGGAGCCCCTTGCCTAAACTGGGTTTAATTGGTACCCAACAGGCTAACAGTCTAACAGCTCTGAAAGTGAAAATCTGAAACAGAGAGAGACTAAGAGAACACAAAAAAAAAATCAATGCAAAAAATTAAACAGACAATCAATAAGGATTAAATGGATAAAATAATGAAATAAATCCTAAGTTTATTCAACAGAAAACAAAGAAAATTAAAAGGAATAGATAAGTAAAGTAGATATATAAAAAATAAACAGTTCCGCGAATTAGCGAAGCTACCTTTTTAACAACTAAAAGATGGGTATGACCCATGGTTGAACTACTAACTGCATAACCATGGCCAGGGTAGGCAATGACCCATCTTTGCAAAAAACGAAACGGAAGCGCAACAGGAGAAATGTTTTCCGCAGGCGCAGGTTCTTAAATTTTATCATATTCAAGTTATTCAAGTATTTATGAACTCGGTGTTTTTGATACAAATATAGGTTATTTGCTGCACTAAATTATGAGGAAAATGGATCAGATTCGAGGCACAAAGCAAATTTATTGAATCAGTGTACTCTGAAGAAACCCTGACTCCTCCTCGGCGTCTTCCTTTTTATCGCCAGTTCTCTGTATACAGAAAATGTAAATTGAATTCGATTATTTTAGATATTACATATAACAATTTAAATTGAAATTTCAAATATTTTATTATTGAAATTGTGAGACTATGAAGCATTTTATTTCTAGAACGTGCTCAGACCATAGTAATCAAGTTCCATACTGAATTGAGAAAAAAAAAAACCGGGGTAGTACCGTGATCTCATCTTCGCAGGCTATCTCCCTGCAAAATCTCGGATCTCACAAAGTCAACCGCAGAGAAATGTAAGCCAGCGAAGTCGCGTCTCGCTCGTCAGGCTACTTTTCGTCCCTATGAGCGTACAGTTCACTCAGAACAAAGGGAGATAAAAGAGCAAGCGGCTAAAGTGCAATGGGCCTAGGATCAAAACTGCTGTACTGCGAAAACTAGTTGAAAGCCAAGTGCGTGAATCGAGTGGAAATGTCTGCATAGTATGGGGTCTGGAGATCTACTGCTTGGCCGGGCCTAATACGAGGCGTGATTAGAACATTCACACCAATACCGGAGTCACGGTACGGGAATGAATTTGAAATTCTAACTTTTACATTTCTATTCAATATGAAAACGGAGATTCCTAAATTGCACCGCAATGTTGTATATATTCTAACATGTATATTTACAGTAGGCAAATCAAATTATTTCATAATTTTGGTAGCGGTATAAATTCGACATATGTGAAAATAACGGTATCATGGCTCTGCCCTCCTATTGGCTGGGTGACTTTCGTAAAGCTCAACGCTCCTTTGTCCACTAGGTATTATTTATTAAGTGGCAGTTAAAGGACGTGGTCCAGTGCAAGGATTTGAGTTATATTATGTGCGCCATGTGTAATTTTTCGTATATAACATCTATAAACTCAACACTAGCTAATAAGGAGAACGAGGGTTCTGTCACTTGGGACTTGGATCAGCAACATGACCGACGTAAATGCCGGGTTTGAGAGAAATCTCGAAGTAAGGGAATGGCAAAAGCCAGGCCGCTGAAAATGTAGATGACTATGGTAACATGCGAATGAACTCTCTGAAAACATCTCAGACAAGATTGAACCAAAGGAGTGGAAATGAGATTTAAAGCCGAGGCATTAGAACATTGATACAAGTTTTAAAGATTAAACTAGCTACTTCCTAAATCAGTCAGCGCACGGTAGACAGAGCATGGTATATCATAGCATAGCGGTTTCAGCGTTTATGAGGCCGTAGACCCGTCGCCGATTCTTAACATCGCAGAACATTCACAGCTTGTTGCGGTCTCGAACTCACGACTCACTGCTCCAAATTCCGCTGTGCCTACACCAGGGGCCACGGCTATAAACTAAAAAAAAAACTGCGCTGCAACTTCTCCACGCGACAACATTTCTTCTCGCTTCGAATCACCGACATGTGGAAGAGCCTTCCCGTTGACATCGTTGGCGCTCCAAGTATGAACGCGTTCACTAACAGACTAGATAAAGCTATGGAAAAATATATGTTCAGACTTGAAATGCCAAGCACCATATCGAGCCCGGTGGAACTCTAGTAGCTATTTCAAACTATCGTCAGTCATGAAAAGATCCGTTCAAATGACACGATTTTAGATCTTCTGTGAATAAGGCACGAAAAAGAAAAGAATCGGCGACAGGCCACATCAGGCCTACACTTCAGCGCTGACATCACTATGTTACGTTATGTTATGTTACGTTAATTAGAATAATTATCCTTCATAATATTATTTTGCACTCATTATTAATGGTGCTACCAAAATATTATCGTAACACTTGCTGGATGTTATTAGAAAAATCCAGGATTTCCATGATTGGAATCACAATTTAATGCACGAATAATTTAACTAGAAAATTTATATAGAGAATTCCAATAGTTTTACACACGAAATTAGGGCACAAATATATTCTCTGAGTAACCGAGTAGTGTCGACGCACGGCCGGCCTATTTCTCCGCAGAATACTGATTTGTAATGATTAATATGAAGAGAATTATTTACATAAAATGATCTGAAATGCTACCAATTTTATCTCATGTCTGACTAAAAATACATACATATTTGAGGAGTGTTCCATTAATTGTTTAATTAAAAAAATTAAGAGTTCGAATGCAAGATAACATTTTAAAAAGAGGATTGGTATCTTGAGACCTGCTAAACAGTCTATAGGGAAGACATAATCACAAATATGTACATAAAAATTATTGCCGCTTTGTCATTTGGGTAGATTTAAGAAAATAATACAGCTTGCGTCTTGTAAACTAATTTTTGTTCGATTTTCCGAAGTCCCATATCACGCATTCATCGGTTCTCTCCCTACGGCCTAATTGCTAATAAAACTAATTCTAAAATTATTTCCGAATTTTATTTCATTTCTTCAAATTTAATTTCTTCATTTTCTTATCGTTCTTCAAATTTTCGAATTTCATTTCATTTCTTCAAATTCAATCAAAAAATTTTTACAACTCATTTCGCAATGTTGCCATGATTACACATAGGCAAAAATAGTTATGAAATAGTCCCCCTTGAAACAATTGTTCAGTTCAAAATCATAGGCGATTTCGCACTGAACAGGTAATTGGAGTGCACTGTTGACTGTATAGGAGCTCAATTTTTTTCATTTTTTTTTAATTTTGCATTAGATCGACGAATCACTATTTTCGACTCAATGCAAAACCGGAAGAATAGCTGCTAAATCGTTCCCATTAGAAATAAGCTCAATCAAATGTTTAATTGAAAATTACAATATCAATTATTTTTCACTAGCAAAAACTGATAATTTACAATTGATCGAGCAGAACAGAAATTTCGCCTAAAATCGTCAATGGTTCGTGCCTTAAGCTGAAATAGTTTGGCAATTATTTTTTTAATAAAAAAAAGAAGTTTATGACGGCTTTAATTCATTTTATCTGCATGCACGAAACCAATCAATTGACATTGAAATCTCAATACCCATTTCAAAGATTATGATGAGGAATGCAATTGGTTCGTAATCCGTAATAGTAAATTCAGACATCACTCTAATGCATTTTTGTAAATTTTTACTATACTGATCAGTGTTAGAAAATATGATGACTTGCAGAAAAATGTCGCCCTCTTTATCCGATTTGGAAATGCGCTCATGAACCAGAATGTGTGAGGAATTTCATCAAATAAAGATGGTAGTAACTACATCACAAGCGGTTGTTTATTCTTCATATCGTCATAAGTAACTTCACATTGTGCCCGATCTGGCGGACGTCTCATATTACATCAAAATTAAATAAAGTTAACAATTATCATCGGTTTCAAAATTTTCCAAATTATTTTTGTACGATAAGTTGTAGAGTGCAAAAGTTTGTGGAACTTTAATACCAGACCATTAAACCACAGTAAAATCTTGTCGATGAAACATTTCAGACATTTTATTGGGCGACAGTAGGTACAGTACGGTAATGCCTGGTCAGCATCTTGGGTCATTACAGCAAACTATCGATGCACAAGAGTAAGACCAGGAGCAGCATGGTGCTTGGCAAGGGCTAAGCAATACCGGACCTCGACAGTAGCACGGTAGCACGGGTGCCGTTGTTATCTGAGGTCCCCAGGATCCACATTGGTTTGTGTAACTCTGCTCATCCACGGTACCTCTGCGTCGGGCGCCTTGACGGTAATCCGTAGTCAAAATTCCCAGGCAATTACTTGAGTTGCAAAATGGAGGAGAAAATGTACAATTTTGCTGGTATTACAGATTGCATGCACATCTAGGCCCAACTGCACATCTAGGGCCGTAAAGCTCAAGTCCATTCGTCTAACTTTGATCAAAATGCTGCTTTTCCGTTCCCAGTGACATTGTGTTGTCAGAGCGTTTGTCTCCGTTTTTCGAAAGGGTAATGTTGCTGTCAACACACTACGCAAGTGTAACAACTTGGACTTAACGCTTGATAACTTGAATCTCTTTTCGAGTCTCGTCAATGGATACGTTTTTTGGCTGAAAGTTGGTTTCTTTCACCACGAGGCTGTTGCTTTCCGACTATGATGCAGCTTCAGCTTTTTCTTCAGTTGGCTTGAAATGTTCACTTTCTTTTTCAAGTTAGGAAACAGAAACGTTTCTTGGCTTTGGATCCATTTCTTTTAATTACTGGGTAAGACTGATTTATGAACTACTGTCTCGAAAACTTCGCTGGGGCTGATCGACGGAGACGTCAATTCCCGTCTTAGTATGGTCAGGAATTTGGTGTCCGGGCTTCGAAACGGCAGAACCTGTAGTCGCTTGAGAGGACCGTGAGCTGTGGTCGGACGTCAATGTCGAGGGTGATTGGTTCTCCTGAACGACCGATCTCGCGTTTCTCCTGAACGACCGATCGGTAGGTTATTCTACTCTTTTCCTCTTCAAGAAGCTCACATGCACAGGATAAAAAATGTTGTCTCAATCCTGCTGAATGCCCCCTGCTGTGACCAATTAAATTGGTTGATAATTTTGTTCTCGGATTGATTCGAAACAATAATTGACATTTACTTTAAACTCCGATTATAGTGTTCGATCGCTATCTGACTCGGCTTTTCCTTCAAAGGTAGTAATTACGTGGCAATAATAGATATTAATAATAATTGCTGATGCATGCACAATGAAGCCAATAAATGATATGTACCACCCGATTAAACATTTCACTCACCACGCGCATCACTCACTAACTGACTGTGGATAGAATTTATTGGCATATTTTTACATTTAAAAAATTTTTTCCATTAACTGTTCATGCTGTTTTTCATATACCTATTAATAAGCAGTTGATCAAGTTACATTGCAAAAATGTTCTTAATATCTCTAAATTTGAATTTATCTTCTTATTATTTATTTATCTTCTTTATCTTCTATTTTCTATTCAAGGAGATGTCCTTGAGGTAATTTATTAATTTTTACATCTTCTATAAATTTATTTACTTCCTATTGATTCATTTCTTTTTTGTATTAGCTTTATTTTTGTAAACTATTTTTGTCTGTTTCCACGAATCGTATTGCGTTAAGAATGACTCTGTATATTATCGCGAGAAGAATAAATCCTTAAAAATCAAATCACCATTAGCCCTTTTCACGAACATTTTCTAAGTTTTTTCGCTCATCAAATTTTCTTAAAAAACGCATTCCTCGTGAGATTTGATCAGGGTAACATTTTCCTGGAACTTTTGTGATCACAGAGAGTGAGAGCCAAGCAAAAGTTGCAACCAGCGTCCCTCTCGTGTGATTGAAGCGACATGACCAATGCAAGACCTCATTACGGAGCTGAAGTGACATGGACGTACCACTCAATAACGTAATTTGCTGGTCGAGAGGCAATGTATTGTTCAGAAGCCACTCAATTCATCATCATGTCTAATGAGCAGGGAGCGTTATGCTCGGCTGTCTCGTGCATTATTGGTGTTGGTGTGAGCGGAAATCCATCTTTAAAAAGATGGAGGTGAGAATGATATAAAAGAAAATGAAGATGGAAACTTATGTAATATTCCGAAACTTAATGAATACGAATACGCAAAAGTCACGAAACCCAAGGTTAACACTTATCTGTAAATCACGCCTATGGATAGATAAGATTATGCCGATGATAATGCAGAATAGATCATGGCATAACATTCAGGCAATCAGAGAATTTTTTAATAAATAATTCCGACCACTTTTAGAGTGCATGTCCAGGTAAGCGAAGCATTATCATGCAGATTCTCTTGAAGCTCGAGCATCTCCATGCTTCCACATTGATGTGAAAATGTTTTTAACGTTTCGTACATTCATTACTAGTGTTTATTTTGTATGTTTTAACTGAATAAATAAATATGTGAAACGGCTGAATTTCAGTAACGTAAGTAATCTCAGAGCACACACTCAGAATTCTGTTGATCATGAAAATTCTCTCTTATCTTACGACGCATATATAATTTTCGGGCATTGTCATATCTTGAGCTTCTACTCCATATATTATGAATACAAAACCAAATCTTTCTTGGAGTAAAAATTTCTATCCTAATAATTATCAAGAATAAAGGTAGTAATTTGAGAGTTAATGTATAAACAAAGTTGTCAGTATATCGTGTCCTAATCATTTAAAAAGGCTTCACGATGAATTTTTAGCAGCAATATGATATAGAAACTCAATATTTTAATTTGAACTACAATGATACCGTAGCGTGCCGCATCTAAAACCACAGAATTTAATTCATGATGAAAAGTTAGTCATCACAAATTAACGATAGGTATGCTTATTTATTTTGTTGTCGATCCTGTCTCAAATTACTCAATTCGAGGTCTAGGTTTAATTGGCTTGGCATTAACTTTTCCATCTCATGTTAGATTTACATAGTGTAATTAAGTTTCAGCTGGATGAGTTTTTCAGTTATGTTTATTAAATTTCTTAGCTTGTGCAAATTTCTTCGTTTAAACTTCAAATGCTGCAGATTTCATTATTAGCTTCTAATTTTTCAATGATCATTGCTTGAACTTTAATGGTGAATTTAATCACCAGTGCAAAGACTCTGTATGATAGGAAATGTCCATTAACGTTTGGAGTGAAGAAAATATGCTCCATTACAATGAATTTTGGCAAATAATAAATGTTCTACATCTTGCATAATACTAGCATGGTGGTGCACTCCATGTTTTACTCGCGTTGGATTAAAAGATGACTGCCGTACAAAAACCAATACATTTATATTCTGGGCGAGTGATGTTTAAATTATTTTTAAGTTAGCTGTCAGCGTGCAGACTAAATTCATTTGGCGCATCAGTAATTTCTGGATGCTTGCATAAGGAATTTTAAAAATGAAATAATTTCAAGAGGATCCATCATATTCAACAATCGCTACCTCTCTTCTATAATTTTGTGACAAATATTGCATCATTGAATACGGTCATTTCTGGAATTAGGCTCCGTCATATACACACCGTTTGTGGAATATGAAGTTTGACTGACGCGACGGAGAAGTTGCAATGAGAATGTTTTATGATTCGAAACTTAATCACCGGGTTTCAGCTATCGAATTTATTTGTTTTGTTTAATTTCTTTAGAAGGCATTGAATTTTTAGACATGGGGTTGGGTCTATAGCCCCCATATATTTTCAACTTTTTAGGAGTTTCATGTTTGGGAAAGCTTATTAGGAGTTGGAATGCAGTTCTATCAGGAGTTTCCCATTTGAAAAACAATAGGAAATACAGTAGCAGCGAGAGTGACTTAAATTTCGAAGAATCATGACACACATTTGCTGTCATATTGTCGCAAAATTGAAAAAATCATTCCAGGAAAATGTTATCCCTAAAATAGGTTCTGTTTTTTAAGCTTGTAATTCTGCTTGTAATTAAGACGGTTAAAGTTTAATGTAAAATCGTTTCAAGACTCTATAATATGTAGTCGTGTTTTTGCAGTATTTGAATTTCTCTACTCGATGACTTGGTAATTGTTAGGAAACACTTGATTGGTAAAAGTTTAGTTTAAGGAGTATAATGTTATTGCACATTTTTTTTACATCCAACGACCAAGCATTTATATTGTTACGATTTTTTAATTTCATTTGAATTGTTTTCCTAGTCTACTTTTAGTTGCATTTTAAATTCCTGCTTCCAGTAACACAGCTGATCGTGTTCTTGAACGATGGTTTATTACGGTAATTTGTAGATTTCGTGTTGCACATGAGTTTGAACTCAACGAACTCCGTTCAGTTGAGAGTTTTTGAAATTTTATATTTTCCCGCCGATTTGTATTTTTTTTTCTTTCTTTAATGGACTGACAATATTTAAATGATTCTTGTCTGTTGATGATGAATTTTTTCAGTTAAGCAACCAATAAATTGATATTATTTTTATCAAGGCGATGCAATTTGAGACGCACAAGTAGTGGAAATTTTATTTACTAGTGTTTTCAACCGTCTTCTTAGTTCATACTTGATATGATTGCCCGACAATTGTATTGAGTTCAAATTGTTTACACTCAACAGATATTTGTGTTTAAGATATACAACACAACATGTACTGGTTCAACACGAAATGTTCCTTATGAAAGAAGTTTCTGGAAAGTTCTCGAATTTTCAGTTTGATTTCTTCCTTTAATTCAGATTCAGATCAACTCTTATCCATTATCTAATTCAAATATGTTATAAGATTATGTTTTCTAGAAAATATACCTGATTGTGAACGGTACTAAGTTCGTTGAGATTGTGCGATTTCTTTGATATTGTGGGTGTCTGGTCCAGTTCAATTCACATGAATAATCACGACTGGAGTATAATCGGAGTATAAACTGTTCTAATTCCAAAATTTTATGAATACAATATTTAGAAACACGGTAGAAGGTAAAAAAGAACGTAGAATGTTTTATCGCGTTATATTTTCGTGAGAAATTCCAGTTAAATCTTACACCGGACTGAAAACTCGCAAATATCGCTACATGTACAGATGACATCACCGGCAAGAACGGCATTTTTTAATGCGATGTAAAGTCATAAATTTTCTTTGCATCCGCCGAAACTTCTCGATTATTAGTGTATTTGTTCCACATATTACTATTTATAACGGTTTGATTTCGTTTGGGATTTTCATCTTACTGGGGTAATAACAACTGGAGGGAGAGTAACATCAATGCACAGACTCTACCCATTTAAGTGAACGTACATTCATTATAGCCATGTAAAAATTTACGATCAAATTTCGTTTTAAATAATAAAAATTAATAAGTAATCAAGTAATATAATCTATTTATATTTTGGCAACAATTCTACTAACTAATTGTACGTCAAGAAAATCATGTCGTGAATCAATAATTTCAGAATGGCCGACCGAAGCATCAGTAACAACCCTCAATATAACAACAACTCAATATAACAATAGCCTCAGTAACAACC